>NC_064284.1:60199479-60325034 GCF_019186545.1 Solanum stenotomum | reverse complement strand
TACAAAATTTAACAAGTGAAAGCTTAACAACTTTAAGAAGTAATAAAAAATTCGATGGAGGAATAGCTACTACATCTATGGAAATACTATATAAATACGAAATAGCTATAAGAAATGAATTTAGTAGTATGACAACAGAGGTAGAAGAACAAAATAAAGAAAAAATCATAAATCGAAATCTAATGACAAAATTAGCAATATGTAATATGTGTTACATATATGAATATACATGTGCAATTAGAGAATACTATTATAAAGGAACATATAGCATAGAAGAAAGTAAAGAAATAAGAAAATTATATTTTACAAAATTACCAGAACCTTTTAATTCAAAAGTAATAAAAAGTTGGAATGAAGCAGAATTAACAGATACTTTAGGAGCTAGAATAAAATTCTTATAACGATGGTTTATGGAATTATGTGAAAAACATAAAGAAGAAATAAAAATGGAAAAAATATTAGTAAAAAACTTGACATGTTGCAAAAATAAGACAACACCTCAATTTGGTTGTACGGATAGGTATTATAAAAATAAAAAGAAATATAATAAAAAATACAAATCAAAATATAAATATAAAAAACCAAGAAGAAGGTACTATGTAAAAAATTACAAAACCAAAAGACCATATAGACCAAAAAGAAAACTAACGGAATGTACTTGTTATAATTGTGGAAAATTAGGACATATAGCTAGAGATTGTAAATTACCTAAAATTCCAAAGAAAAAATAAATATCAGAAATAATAATAGACGATGAAAAATATACGCAGATAAAATACATAATTATGAATTAGAAAGTGAAGATAGCATATATGAAATATCAGAAAATGAAATAGATAATGACATAGAAATAGAATCAGATAATCTATAATATAACAAATGACTGAAGCAGACATACAAATAATAAATAAAGAAGAACATCAAGACGAATAATCTTTAGAACAGAAAATAATATTTGATAATAGTATATTTGAACAAATAAAAGGAAAAGAATTAGACCTAAGCGTAGCAAAAATATTCGAAATGCCAACAATAAGAAATTGGTTTAAACGACAAAAAGAAGAATATTATGTAATAAGTCAAAGAGAACATATCATAGATTGCAAATACACTAAAGGAAAGGCCAAAATACCAATAATAAATAAACGAATAATAAATAAAGAAATACAAGATATTAAGGCTAAAAATCCAATTAAATATGTACATTTAGGAGGAACAAAAATATTAATAAAAGCATGTTTTAGAGAAGGAATAGATACACCCATATAAATATACTTAGCAGATGCTAGAATTATACAACCCATAGAAAAAAGTATAATAAGTGCAGTAAGAGGTAACCCCATATACCAAAAATTTAAGTTTATAATAAGTGCTAACTACTCAGTAGCAATAAATGACAGAAATATAGATAAATCACTAGTATTATACTGGCGAATGTCAGGGATAGAACTAGCCCCAGGAAGTAAAATATTTACAGTTAGATGTAAAAACTTATATGTTCTAACAACAAAACATAAAATAACAGCAAAAAATAAAATAGATAAAATAAAAATAGAAGATCCCTTTGAAAGGATAGTCACAATCATAGACAAAAATGACTATAGTTATAATGAAATTGATATAGAAGAAGATTTAGAAATAGTAAAAGAAAGACTAAGTACATCAAAAAGAATAAACAATGAAATACCCCAACTTTCATAAAAAATGAGTACCTCAAGAAGAATAGAGAAAACCCCACAAAAATCAATGGAAGACGAAATAAAACCACATCATTACTACATAACGGGAATAATGGAACAACGAAAATATTAATATTAATAGATACAGGATGAGAAGAAAACTATATTACAAGAGAATTAGTGATGGAAGATGAAATAATAACTATTGAGCAATCATGCCCCGAACTACCAAAAGCATTAATGTATACCGAAGAAACTACAGAAAAGGAAATAATCATTTGAGGAGTAACAATAGTGATAAAATTCAAAATATATCAAGGAAATGAAAATATCATTTTAGGAATCAAATGGCTAGAACAAGTAAAATCATATAATCTAGAAGACAAATAGTTAACAATAAATTATGAAAATAAAAGAGTAATAATAAAAAGAACTTTAGTGTAATAAAAATATGAAAATATATATACTTGCAAAGATAATAATAGAAGGATATTACAACCGATATTATACACCAATGATAGATACGGGCGCAGAAGCTAATATATATAAATACAATTGTTTACCAAAAGATAAGTGGAAAAATTAAAAACACCGATAGTAGTAACAGGATTTAATAACGAGGGAAGCATGATTACATATAAGGCAAAAAATATAAAAATACAAATATGGGATAAGATATTAACTATAGAAGAAATATATAACTTTGAATCAACTACAAAAGATATGCTATTAGGAATGCCATTTTTAGAAAAATTATACCCACATATAATAACAAAAACACACTGGTGGTTCACGACACCGTGTAAACAAAAAATAGGAGCAAAACGAGTAAATAATAAAAAACGAAAAACAACAAAATGGATAAAAGGAAGTGAAAAGATTATCCAAAAATTAGAAAGTATAAAAGAAGAAAACCCTAAAATAGAATTAATTATATTCTTTATAGATAAAGTAAAAATAATTCAAGATAAGTTAGAATTATTATATAGTGAGGATCCTCTACAAGGATGGGAGAAACATAAAACAAAAGTAAAAATTGAGTTAATTGATAATAATAGTATAATAACCCAAAAACCATTAAAGTATAATTTTATTGATTTAACCGAATTTAGGATACATATAAATGAATTACTAGAAAAAGGATATATATAAGAAAGCAATAGTAAGCACACAAGCCCGGCATTTATCGTAAATAAGCATAGTGAACAAAAAAGAGGAAAAAGTAGAATGGTTATTGACTATAGAAATTTAAATGCAAAAACCAAAACGTATAATTATCCAATACCAAATAAAATACTAAAGATAAGACAAATACAAGGATATAATTATTTTAGCAAATTTGATTGTAAATCGAGATTTTATCACTTAAAACTAGAAGAAGAATCTAAAAAACTTACAACATTCACCGTACCACAAGGATTTTATGAATGGAAAGTATTACCATTTGGATATAAAAACGCACCAGGTAGATATCAACATTTTATGGACAATTACTTTAAACAATTAGAAAATTGTGTAGTGTACATTGATGATATATTATTATATTCCAAAACACAAGATGAACATATAAGATTATTAGAAAAATTTATACACATCATAGAATATTCAGGTATAAGTCTAAGTAAAAAGAAAGCAGATATAATGAAAAATCAAATAGAATTCTTAGGAATACAAATTGATAAAAATGGAATAAAAATGCAAACACACATAGTATAAAAAATAATTAACTCAAATGAACAACTAGACACAAAAAAGAAATTACAATCATTCTTAGGACTACTAAATCAAGTAAGAGAATACATACCAAAATTAGCAGAGAATTTAAAACCATTACAACAAAAATTAAAGAAAGATATAGAATATCAGTTTGATAAAAAAGACCAAATACAAATACAAAAGGTAAAATTGTTATGTAAAAACTTACCTAAACTATATTTTCCGGATGAAAACAAAAAATTTACTTATATAGTAGAATCAGATGCGAGTGAAAAAAGTTATGGAGGAATATTAAAATACAGATATGATGGCAATACGATAGAACATCATTGTAGGTATTATTCAGGAACATTTAATACTACAGAAATAAAATGGGAAATAAATAGAAAAGAATTATATTCAGTGTATAAGTGTTTATTATCATTTGAACCATATATTGTATATAACGAATTTATTATAAGAACAGATAATACACAAGTAAAATGGTGGCTAACAAGAAAAATACAAGATTCGGTAACAACAAAAGAGATAAGGAGATTGGTATTAAATATATTAAATTTTCCATTTATAATTGAGGTAATAAAAACTGATAAGAAGATACAATCGAAAAGATACTCAAAGCTATTACTACACTTTGTACAAAAGTGGATAGTATGGACAACGAGATACAAAAGCTAAAGACTAATGAAGATAATCTTAAGTCTGAAGCTAGTTAGCAGCATGACTATAAAAATGCGGAGCTACGTCGATCGAAAGACAGAAAAAACCCAGAGCTAAAAGGAGACGATGGGAAACTCCTTAAAACCCATAATGTTTGTTTAAATACAGCTACAGGTACAAGCAAATAAGTTAGCGATAAACAACATAAAAATGCAAACTTAAACTAGCTATTCGCAAAACAATTTACCCAAAGGACACCTAGACATATGTCCATAGAACCACAAACATCTACATACGTAGATAGTTTGCAAAACCAAAATGAGAAAAAGACATATAACTACATCACACAAATCTATATCGAAAATATACACAAAATCCAAACTTATTTAAACCGCAACCCCATATCAACTACAAAAGAACCAAACCAAGATTATTTGACACAAAAGTTACAAGGATATAACAAGTTAATTGCACGGCCAAAAACTAACGCTAATTTAGTAAGAACATGTTATAACTACGGACTGTTAAATACCGTATACACATACGATGGAGAAGAAGTTAGTGGAATACCGGAGCTACACAAAGCATTCGTCACATACAAAAGAGTTACAAAAGGAAATTTATTTTATATAAAATTCTATACAGCACCAGCGGAGATATTATACGAGAAAATAAAACCTCCAATACAGGTTATCAAGATAGGACTGACTAAAGATATGATTATACCCGCGGACATCGAACAACAAGAAGAGATATGCAAAATAGAGATACCAAGTTTTTATGCTAACAAAAGAATAATTGGTATATCAACTATCATACAGGAGTTAGCAAATAATTATTTAAATGGAAACGCTATATGGAGCTACTATGCAAGAGATCAGTTAATGATTTATTTCAATTCAAGGGAGCTAAGGAAAGCAGATATGGATGAAGTCCAGAGATGGATTTTATCATTACTTAAGCCAGAAGAACAACCTACAACACGAGCACTAAAAGTAGGATTTATTTCGACAGAGTTATTAACGAGATATTGCAAGCTAATTGGTCACAAATACCCTAACCACATATGCTCGAAATGCAACAGAGAAGATAATATAATCCCAGATGTCCAGCTGGAATAAGAGATAAAGACGGATGAGAAGATAAAGATGAATATAAAAGGAAACACAAAAACGTGCTTGGCCACACAAAGCCAAAAGTAGATATGTAAAAGCCTTGAAATAAATAATAGCCACATTATGTACAAGTTAGTAGAAAAACTTAGTCAACATATGCATGTGCATTATTAAAGATATGTTGACAAGTGTAAAGTATGAGTAGTATGTATTATATTATTAAGAAGACAAGTGTGTATATATGCCGTAAATAGGATAGTGGTAGACAAAATAAGAACTATTCATGAATAGTAGTCATGAATAGTATTAGAATGTGTATGTCTATATATAGACGTAGTTGTAAACCTTTGAAAGGCAGGCAACGCCTAAATAAAAACTCCCCTTTCAAAAAATTCTCTTAAGATACTAAATACTTAAAAGTTAATGGATAAATCTGAAATCCAATCAGATATTTCAGATAGCATGGCTAAGCAAGAGGCAAAGGTATATTGTTCAAAAAATATGCGGAACTAATTTCATATATTCGTGAATATCATATATATGATTGAATAAATTTATGTTAGTTATTATGTATTAGAATTATTTGAATCATGATTTCTAGTTTATTAGCACACTGGAAACAGGGAGAAAACTTCTATACTATGCCATCCTAATGTTGAAACCGGTAGGCGAGGAAGTCGTTTAGGGGAGTAAACAAAGTTGAGGCGCTGATAAGAAGGAAGTATCTGCTAAAGTACGATGCTAGTAGTGATAGGAAAACATGATAAATATAATCTAGTTCATAATGATATAACATGAATTTAATCAATTATGAATATGATAGGAAGGAATAATTCGAAATAAAAAATTTGTATGATAAAGAACATGACTACTTACGTTCATAATGAAATGATAAAAAACTACGAAACTTTAATATTATATATACTTAAAGATATAAAAATAATTGAATTAAGAAGGATCATATGGGAAAAAATATTTAATGATAACGAATCGGAAGATATATTAAACCAATGGTATGAAATAGACTTACATGATTTAGACTACGAAAGAATAGAACGGTACGATTTAGAAATAAATTCAGATTAAAATGAACTACAAATATTTACAATATTGGACAGAATCTATGAAAGATATAAAATTATTAGAACAATTAATGGAGGAAAATTTATATATGTACCAAAGAACCCAAGTTATGTTATATCTAGAATATATCATAAATAATATTAATGAAATATTCAGATTAAAACAACTATCGAAAGAATATTACAATAAATATTATTATATTTTAACATGAATTTCACACCTAATATTAAAGAAATATCAAGATTAAGACACTTAGCAAAAGAACACTACAGTAAAATCTTTAAAATAAAATACTCACCTACCACACTACCACCTGCCACACTACCACTTCCATGAATCCCCCAACTAAAAGTTCCGCTCCGAAAAATGGTGTTGTTGGTATGGTTGGTTTGTGTTGTTGAAGTTATTGGTTGTGTTGTTGGAAGTTCTTGTTGGTTTAGTACATGATTTGATTGTGTTTTTGAGTTAAATCTAGTGTATGTTGAGGGTTTAGATGATTCTAAGTGTTTGGGGGATGAAGCTTTGAAGTTTAGAAGGTTTAGAGTTGGAGAAAAAGAGGAGAAAAATCAAGTTTTCGGGGAAAAGGGCTGGGGCGTCGCGTCAGCCAGCGCGCCCCAAGAGGGACTCTGAGGTCCCACCCTTGGGGCGCCGCCCTTACCAGAGCCCCAACCAGACATCTCTGAAATTTGAGGTCTGGCGCTCCGCGCCTCTCAGAGCTCCAAGTCTTCCCATTCTTTCCCCACTTTCTCATACATGTTCCTAGGTATTGTACCTATGTTCCCAAGTTGTTTCCAACACCCCAAGGTACGTTTAAACGTCAAGAACTCGTCCATAACACATGATCAAACACCTTGAATCCATGATTCCAATTCAAGGAGAGTAAGTTTCCAAGTCAAGGAAAGTTAGTTTCCAAGTCAAGTGAAGTTAGTTTCAAAGTCAAGTGAAGCTAGTTTCAAAGTCAAGTGAAGTTAGTTTCAAAGTCAAGTGAAGTTAGTTTCCAAGTCAAGTGAAGCCAAGCTTAGAAGTTAAGAAGTAAGTCAAAGCAAGTCTTCAAAGTTTCCAAGAGTCGTCATTGAACGTTTTAACTTCATTTTAAGGCTCAAGAGTTCCAAGTTAAGTATAGAGTTTCAAGTCAAGTAAAAAGTATCGAGTTTCAAGTTAAGTCAAGAGTTTCGAGTTAAGTCAAGAGTCAAGAGTTGAGTTCATTTCTCAAAAGTAATTAGGGAACTAAGTATTTCCCAAAGAAGTTTATAAGTGTTTTCACATTTAAGTTGAGAGGGAACTGAGATTTCCAAAAGAGTTTTGAGAAGTTTGAGTACTATCTCTTAAAAAAAAAAGATGAGTTTTGCAAAAGAGTTTCTAAAAAATGATTAGTATGACAAATCGAGTATGTCATCAATGTTTAAACAATGTGGTCTCTAGATATACCATCAATGTTTAAGCAGTATGAATATCCCGAGTCATCAATGATCATATTAAAAATATGGTTTTGATTTGTTGTTTTTAGAAAGAGTTTTCAAGAGCCTTTGGACTAAGTTTTGAGTAATTATCTCAACTAAAGAAAGATGTGTTTAAAATACTTATGAGCTGAAGTATTTTTGGGAGTAGTCTTGAGTACCAAATTGGGGGAACGTTCAAAGAACTCACAGCCCCCATAGAACCATGTAGCCAAACATGGGATTTCTCGGGTCATACTTTTTAGATGACCACGAAAGTTAAGCTACCGGATCCACTAAGCAAAACTAAGGTCTTATATCACGGCTAGATATAGGATGGTCCTTGGGCAACGTGAGGTAAAACGTTGTATCACCACTTAGTTTCATATTGGTGGTTATCGGTTAGAGAAACTCCCACAACAGTAGAAAGAGCTTGGTTCCTCGATAAGTTCTGCTTAGTATGGATGGGGGTATGGGACTTCATTCATGCATTGCACAAGTAGACTTTGAGAGGAAGCATGGTATTTTCATGATATTATAAATATGATTTTTACATCATGTCTTAACCGTTTTACAAGCTTTATATATTGAATGTGTCTTATTGCTTTATATATTGAGTTCACTTATTCTTGAGTTGAACAGAGACAAGGTAAATTCTCTTCTGCATCTCTTTTCAAGCTTAAGTTGTTGTTTAGCGGTCCAGCTCGCATACTCGTACATTCCATGTACTGATGCCAGTTGGCCTGCATCTTGTTATGATGCAGACGCAGGTACCCAGGATCAGCATCCAGCACGCCGTTGATCCAGTGGAGCACTCCAGAGTCAGTGGTGAGCCTCCTTGCTTTCCGGAGGACTCGGTTGTTCTGTTCTTTTAGTTTTGTTTTATTAGGATGTTGCAGGGTCTGTCCCAACATCCATCTCAGTATTTTCGAGGCTTCATAGACAGTCAGTCAGTTAGTTTCAAGTCTCTCATCTATGTATTTATATAATATTCTATTTTGAGACTCGAGTTGCCTTTTTGGCCAGATTTTATCAGTTGGTTATTTTATAACCTTTTATTGTACTTGAGTTATTCTGTTGAGTTAGGTTTTCGCTGAGTTAAAAAAGTCAAGCCAAGGGTTCACTTTGGGCCAGAAATGGTCTACTAGTGCTGGTACCGCCCAGGGTGTAGGCTCGGGGCGTGACATGAAGGTCAGAGCACTTCTTGGGGCGCGACGCGCCACCCCTTTTCCTCTACAATTTCAACTTTTCTCCTTCTTTTCTCCAACTCTAAACCTTCTAAACTTCAAGGTTTCCAGCTCCAAACATTTAGAATCATAAATCCCTCAACATACAATAGATTTCAACCCGAACACAACCGGAAATATGCCAAAATCAACAAGGGACTTCAACAACACAATCAACAACATCAACAACACAACCTAACAACTTCAACAACATATCCAATCTTTTCTAAATAATAAACTGAGTTTGGTGTGTGGGGGAAGGGATCAACCCAACACTAAGAACTCACATACCTAGTAGGGATCACCCCCGACGATATCCACGACGATCTTTGACGAAAAATCCTTGCTTGATCTTCTCTTTCTCCTCTTCTTCTCCTCTTCACTCTCAAGCCCTAGCTCTCACTCTTTTAAAATGGGATAAAATGAGCCAAAATCAACCCAACACAACAATATAACCCCAAAACAAAATAGCTAGGGAAAAGACCAAAATGCCCTTTAAATTTCCGGACGGATTCCCTGCCAACTGCCCAACTTTCAAATGGCATAACTCGCTCATACGAACTCGGAATCGAGCAAACTTGGTGGCGTTGGAACTACTCCTAACTCATCCTGAGCCAGGAGTTATGACTGCTCAAAGTTGGCCAAAAACTCACTGATTTCCTCACTGAGCCAAATTTCCAGATTTTGAATTTTTTTCCAAAAATGACTATTTTTCCGATTTCAAGCTTTTCCATAGTTATTTCAAATTATCGGATGTTACATGCAACAACTGTAGTATGAGTATGAAACCACGTGTACCAGTATATCTCATAGATCAACTGACAATGAAGAAGTAGTGACAGGAGTTCATATAAGAAAATCATCTTTTTACTTATACAAGTCTATGTTATACTTACCAGTCAGGTTTCATCAAAATATGGATAATCAAATATCACGCAATATCCATCCACCAATAAAACACATAATCAACAAGAATGAAGGATGCAATGAGATGCAATGCAATGTGACACAATTAAATGTTATGCCTCAGATGACAAGTATTCTCTCAACCGTATATACATGATGCTTCTCGAAAATACATCAAGAGTTCATAACCCATGGGGACTCGTGAGGTCCATATACCGACACGGACGATCTCCACGCGTTTGTGCGGATGATCTCAACGCACTATCATAAAATCAAATAATTTCCGCACGGACGATCTCCACGTGCCCAAATTATAATCTTAACATCTCACAATCCCAGCGCGGACGATCTCCACGTTGCCAACTTATACTTAATCTCATGTCAATGCATATACACAATATGATTTCAATAAAAGGGGATGATGTTGTATCTCAATCAATCAAATATCAGTAGGATATATAATCACCTTAACTATGACAAATATATGGGTTCAATAAAGAAATAGAATCACACAAAAGAATTCAAGTCAATAATACATCAGCTAATGCCCACATGTTTTGGCATTTTCGGATTACAATCAACATTCTATAGTAATGAACTTTCCCTTTTATAACATTGATACTCGTACCAATGCCTGTCACACCATTGGTACGAGACCCCATCTTTTGCCCTTACCCATTGTCTATTCTCATTTTAATCTTTAATTAGAAATACGTCCTTCAACGAAGTATAAGGTCTTAACATACCTTGAATGCCGACGTGTCACAAATCCTCAAAAAATTGCTTTTCCCTTTTGTAAGGCTTCCGAACGTTCCCAGTCTATCAAAATATGCATAATTCGTAAGCAAATGAGTCCATAGACACCCATGTTACTATATGACTAACCTAGACCCACAACTCACTCTAATTTATAACTAAATTCATAACTCTAGGTGCCAACTAATATGTCAAATCTCATATTCCTAAATTTTCGAGCTTAAAGTTAAGTCTCAATTCCTCTAAATATCATAAATCTAATAATATTCATATAATACAATACAACCAAAACTTAAAATTTTGAATATATATATATTAAGTTTTTAAATATCTAACAAATTTATATAAAAGTACTTAATAATTACAATCATAACATACATTATACATATGATTAGTGGTGCTTCCCATTACAATCTCATATTTGAAAGATATAACATCAGAAAAATGAGAAAATTTTAAAATCAAATGAGGCAAACAGATATTTGTTTCACTAATTCTAGCAAAAAATATTAAACAAAATAATAATAGGTTTTTTGACAAATAAATAAGTAAAGGAAATTTAAAAAATAAACTTGTAAATTAAAGTATAATAAGGCCTTACAACTTTAATTATTTTAATTCAAATTAAACAAATACTTTTGACTCATGGGCCGATCCTCACCCGGCCTCGGTCAAGTCTCAAGGGCCAAGAGCTTATTTGGATTGGACTTATAAGCCTAACAATTTTAAATGGGCTTGAAAAATCGTATCTCAACCCTACTTCGATAACAAATCGGTTGAATTAGTCTCATAGACTAAGCCCATTTTAATGGCTCTATAAATACAAATCTATAGAATCTTATTCTATAAGTGAGAGTTAAAGTAGTTCCCCGTTAACATATCAACTTATGGTCAGAATAATTATTTTGAAGGTATTTTAGTCTATTTCAGCTTATTTTCTTTAGTAATTGTTTGGGCCATATCCTGACCTTGAGAAATGTTAATATGGTTGTTTGTTATCCTAGCATTACTAGTTTCTAGAATGTCTGTTTTCACCTCATAACGGTAGGTTCATCAAAAGCTGCTATCTTTGTTCCTTTATTTTGATAAAGTGTCCGCAATTTTATTTTGCTCTCAAAACATATGGAACAACTTGATGATTTCCAACTTCATCATTAAGTACTTGCACTCAACAATCAAATTATCATAGAGCAAGTTGTTATTATTTATCATGTGCATAATATTAGTTGAGTCAGTATTGATTTCAAGGGGGGTTAAATTCATGTGTTCCACTATGATTAAAAGACCCCTTCTCAGAGCTTGTAATTCTGCTCTGACTGGGTTGGGTGAGAGGGGTATATTCAGAGAAGCTTAGAATCCAGTGCCCTAAGGGGTCGTTTGGTGTGATGGATAAAAAGGAATTAATTTCGGAATAACTTTTAAGTGGCCTCTAATCTGTTGCTTGGTTGCAAAGTGTAACGACCTTTTCCCGTCGTTATAGAAAAGCCAATGGGGAAAAATTCTGGGCCGGAAATTTTTTTCATAGTAACTTGAGATTTCCTAGCCTAGTCAAGATTTGGACGAAATCGGAGTCAGTGAGGTCTAAGGAAATATGGTAACAAATGAGAGATCTATTAATGAATTTGATTACATGAGTGGATAGCTAAGACATTACGGAACTCGTACGACTTTACAAAGTCAAATTCGGGCGAGTATAACTATCGAAACTGATCTTAGCGTGAACAGGTATTTTCTGAGTGTCATGGGATGAAGGCGTGTTGTGAAATGGGAGTTTGGAACTCTTAATTTGACATTCTGTTTTCGTGCAAGCAGCTGTGGCGGGATTATTCCCACCAGGGCGGGGCCGCTGCAGCGGGGTGAGGACCACTATGGCAGGACAATCGCGATTTAAACCCCAAAAACGTTTTATTTTGCACTTTTCGATTTTGAGAGCTAGGAGATGACCCCATGCATTTTCTTGGCAGTTTTCCACCATTCTTGAGGTTAAAGGTAAGGTTTTTACTCCCCGATACCGTGTTTCGATTCGTAGAACTTAGTTTCTTGGGTAATTATCAATGGTGGAGGGTTTTGATCTGGGATTTATGATGGAAAAAGCCCTAATCTAGGTATGAGGATCAAGGGTTTGACCTAGGGTTGATGTTATTAATTATAATCTGGGTAATCAGGTCTTGTTTATTGATCCTCGCGTTATATTGATTGTTTGTAGACCAAGAACAAGCGAAAAAAATTTGGAAAGGGAAGAATCAAGTTTCTTAGGAGATTCAAGCTTTGTTCGAGGTAGTGATGGTTGTGATTTCATATTGGTCTGATATATGTTTGTACTTACTTCATAATAATGTGTGTATGTATGTGAATATTGCATTATTGATCAAATTATTTGTAAATGAGGATGATTGAATAATTGTATGCCATGAAATCATGAATTGATTGTATGATTATGAGAATATACCTTATGATTGTGATTGTGGCTTGTTGAATGGATCGGGTGTTACGTTCCAACACACTAACTGGGATCGATTGCCACTTTCCGACATAAAATAGGATCGGTTGCCATGTTCTGACATAAATATTAAATCGGGTACCATGAACCGGTACACTAACAATTTGGGTTTGGATCCCATGAGAGGACTATTGACTTGACATGACTGTATATCTTGAGATTTGTGAAATTGTACGTTGTTCGTAAGTGATAATTGATAATGTATATATTCGGTGTATGCATGTTAATAATGGTTGTAATGACTTATACATGTTCATCTTTTGGGATAGCCGTGTGATCCTACCACTACAATGTGGTTGTTTACTGATACTGCACTTGCTCTTTCTTTGTTGAGTACAAGGCATCTTCAGGCGGTTATTGACAGACCTCATTTAGAAGATCAGTGATCATTTCGAATTCAAGGGTGAGCTAGTTCTTCTAGGCTGCCTTCATAAGTTCTCTTTTGTTTATGTCCACATCTTCGGACTGAGACTAGTTCTTTAGATTTTCTTATGTTTAATTGGGTTGTACCCATCTCCTTTAGACTTATGATCCTTGTTAGAATTTTGATACATTGACTTTCAGGTTCTACGGAATTACTTCCGCATTTGTTTTGTTAGATCTTTTGAGTTTATGGGAACACTATTTTCCTTTAGCATTTAAACCTGCTTCCGTATCTTTAAGTGCTTAGTTTTTGGTTAAGTTGTTTGTTTGGGCTGTAGTAGTGTTCTCCCACCGGAGGGTTAGTGTGGATGTCAATCACCACTACAGGAAAATAGTTAATTACATGGGAATCTTACCTAGGGAAAAACTTTGCATGAAATAGATGTGGATTTTCTTGTGAATATTTTAAATTCCTCGATATTAGGATATATTATTGGAGAATTGTATTTTCCCAACAAATTCCGCAGGATAATTTGGCGCCATATTGCGCGAAATTTGTACTTGCGACATCACTTGGGAAAATATATCGGCAGGTACAGTATCTCTAGGTAAATTCGCAAATACATGGAATTTTTTTTTTTTAAAAAATCCTTTTTTTATTCATAGAAAAATCTCTAGGTAATCCATCCTACGGATTTACATGGAGATATTTTGGTGAAAAATTTATGTGGAATTTTATTACTTGAAAATTTATTTCGGGATTGTTTGATGCGCATTTAGCTAGGGACTTATACTTGGGGATTTACCTACGAAATTTATTACTTGGGAAAATATTGGGGGATTATTTGCTGGGGATTTAGGTGGGAACTTTTTCCTGGGGATTTACCTACGGAATTAATTACTTAGGAAAATATTGGGGGATTATGTTGCTATGAATTGAGATGGAAATTGTTTCTTGGGGATTTACGTAGGATTTTTATAACTTGAAAAAATTTCTAGAAATTTTACTAGCTATAGATTTACTGATCCTTCCATACTTACCTTTAAATTTATATTATTTGAAATCTTTTCTTCATTCAATTAAAAATATTAATGAGATAGTTAATTATTACAGATTTAACAAATTATATAAAAGGACACTAATAACAAAAGTAAAAGTGATTTGAATAGGAAAATGGTAGAATCGAAGATTAAATTAACATAAAATAAAATAAAATGAAGTATATAATTAATTGATGGACATGTGGAATCAACAAAAGATGCTCAAGGAAACTAGTTTGTTGACATGGATGGTTTCAAAATGTATTTGAGATGAATCAACCTTGGATTGTTATTGAGATCGAGGAATGGTCGTCGCCAAGAAATTTAAAGAGGTGAAAATTTGGGGGCTTAAGATAGAAAAAGACTAATGTACACTTAGGAGTCGTTTTGTGTGACGTAACGTATAATAATATATAGGGATAAAATAAAGGGAAAAGGGCCTGATATACCCCTCAACTTTGTCATTTGAAGCTGATATGCCCCTTGTTATGAAAGTGGCTCATATATACCCTTACCGTTATACAAACGGCTCACATATACCCCTACAGTTACAAAATGAGCTCACATATACCCTTTATTTAACGGAAGTGAAAAAGTTAGTTTTAAATTTATATTTTTGACTTTTAATTTTCTTAAAAATTATTTAGGGGTATATATGATTCTTCTACCAAAGTTCAAGGTATATTTTAATCTTTTTTATACATAAATTATTTTTTGACTTCTTTTATTATAATTATTTGAGTTTCTTATTCTTATTTTATTTTTTTCTTTCATTCCTTAGTGTAAAGAAAAAAATTTAAAACTATTTTTTTGTGGCCATATTATAATTTAAAATTTTATTTTTTTGGTCTATATTGTAATTTAATTTTTGTATTTGAAGAAAACAATTTGGTCTATAATAAGTTTTATAAGAATATTAGTAAAACATAAATAAATTTGACCATCAAAATAATAAATCTAAATTAGTCATTGAAACCCAAAAAAAAAGTTAAAAAAATATATATGTTTGAGGAGGATTAAATATACTCATATGAGATTATATTTTTTTTTAAAAATAATAAAAAATTAACCTAAAATTAATTTTTTTCATTTCCGTTAGAGGAAAAGGGTATATGTGAGCCATTTGTATATAAGTAGGGGTATATATGAGCCACTTTCATAACGAGGGGTATATCAGCTCTAAATGACAAAGTTGAGGGGTATATTAGACCCTTTTCCCTAAAATAAATGATTGAATTATTTTGCGTTTGAATAAAGCGGTATTAGGTAGTCTTAGAATTATTTATATGATGGGATAACTTATCCCGAATAGTTAATCCTAGAAAAACTTGTTCTCAATTAAACGATCCCTTATATTCTTGTACTGTAAGCTTTCAATACTTTTTAATGAGTATTAGTTTATATTAAAAAAAATTACTACACAATACTACAAGCCCATTGGAAGATCTCATAAAATGTATGAAAAACATGTAAATGATAAAACAAGTACTAAGAAGAAACAATTAGAAAGCTAACCACTGTTCTCTAAATACTTATTAAGGATCAAAATATTTGGATTTAAAAAAATTTGTTTGCCGAAAGTGGTTTGCTAGAATAGCTTTGTGATGTTTTGATTTAAAATTTACCTTTTCTTTTTAAATTCTTTAGTCGATGTAACAGGTCATTTTATTAAAGGCGAAATCACTTCCAAATATATTTGTTACTGAAAGAGTGAAAATTTTGGTGAAATAGGAAATTATTCAGCGTCTAAATTCTATTATTAATTGCTTAAATATAGATATATATATATGTTACCATTTGGTTAACATAATGAATGTTCCCGAGCATCAAAAATGGATGATAAATATGTAGGAATTATTATTAATTATTTCTTACTTATGACCTAAGTTTACTTGTAATCCAAGTAATATCATAAATAATTTTTAATAAGAAATATATCTCGTACGTACATTGGTTACTTGATGGACGTACCAGATTAAGTCATAACCTCTATAAATGGTCCTCCCTCCACCCATTAGGGTTATCACATATTCTCTACAATAATTCTATCACTGACGGTTGTGCTAACGTAAGACTAGAGCAAGGAGATAGAAACCAATTTACGACTAACGCTTCCACTTTTCTCTGTGATGATATCTTCTGCATCAGGTATGTGCCCCTAACAATCTCTATGTAAGTTATCGTGTTCAAGATCCTAATATTATGTATTAAAGTATTTAATCTTACATGTGGCATCAGAGCCTGGATTATTTGAACGGATAATCTTCGTATATCTTCTACAACTAATTAAAATAAGTAGAAAAATTTATCACGAGCATCAACCTACTATTTGTTGTTTTCTCCAAACATCGCATCAGATATTCGTAGGTGCAAGCAAAATTGTGATGAAATGGGTCATGTGAAGATGTGCTATTAAGGTTGTTTAAAGGGAAAATTGGATATAATAGCAAACTATTAATTCAAATTAAATGCTATAAATATAGTTTGATTTAATTGTACCTCATAGCAAACTGTTGCTATTTCACCTCTCTCCTGGTGAATCTCGCTCGCCACTCTCGTTCTCTCCCTCGCCTCTCTCGTTTTTAATACAAACACAAAAGTATAAAGTGTGTTTATGTTTGTATAAAGCGAGAGAAAATTGTATATATACACATATTTTCGTTCCCCTCTCTCCCTCTCCCAGATCTCGCTCGCCACTCTCTCAGATCTCGCTTTCTCACTCGCCTCTCTCACTTTATACAAAAACGCAAATTGTATAAAATGTGTTTGTGTTTGTATAAAGCGAGAGAAAATTGTATGTATAATTATATTTTCGTTCCCCTCTCTCCGCTCTCCCAGATCTCGCTTTCTCACTCGCCTCTCTCACTTTATACAAAAATGCAAATGTATAAAATGCGTGAAAATTGTATTTATACATATATTTTCGTTCCCCTCTCTCCCCTCTCCCAGATCTCGCTCGCCACTCTCCCAGATCTCACTCGCTCACTCGCCTCTCTCACTTTATACAATTGATCTTTTTGTATATGTATACCAAAGTAGATTATACAACTGCTTTATTTTGTATATGTATAGCGAAATATACATATTTATGTTTGCTATGGAGCGCAATTATGCAAACTTTGCTATAACATACAAATATGAATTTTGTGTTTGCTATATGTGAAAGTTGCTCATGTTTAAATGGTTGGCATGTGCACTCTGTCCAATGATATTTTATTTTTATTTTTCGTTTTCCAAAGCTATTTGCAGTATTGTCACAAGCTAATCTTTTATTCATCGCACGGAAAACACTTTAAGTTTAATGGAAAAATAAAGGGAAAATGCATAAGTACCCCCCTAGCCTATGCCCAAAATTTCTGAGACACATCTAATTTTTACCAAGGTCCTATTACCCCCGAACTTATTTTCTATATAATTTTCTATTCCTTTTCAGCCTACGTGGCACTATCTTGTGGGCCCAACAAGTGTTGACAATTTTTTCAAGGATAGTGCCACGTAGGCCGAAAAGGGGTAGGAAATTATATATAAAATAAGTTCGGGGGGGGGGGGGGAATAGGACCTTAGTAAATGTTAGGTGTGTCTCAGGGATTTTGGGTATAGGCTGGGGGTACTTATGCATTTTCCCTTAA
Source organism: Solanum stenotomum (assembly GCF_019186545.1). Taxonomy (NCBI): domain Eukaryota; kingdom Viridiplantae; phylum Streptophyta; class Magnoliopsida; order Solanales; family Solanaceae; genus Solanum; species Solanum stenotomum. The sequence goes on along the minus strand of NC_064284.1, from coordinate 60,306,924 downwards.
ATAAATTCTTGTAAGTTTAATTTTGTCCAGTCAAATTATGTTCAAGCTTAAAATTGAATTTATTTATTTTTAGTAGTGTAATTTTGTGCTTGACTGTTTAAGGTGTTTGGACTCTTAAGTTCACAAATTCCGATGAAAAAAAATAATCGTCCCATAATGTAATAATTATGTTTTGTTTTAGATTGTGCAATAAATTAAATTGGTCGTTATACTAAGCAATAAATAATATGTGTATAGTTAGTGTCATATAGTTTGTTAGTCACAAAAGTGACCAAACTAGAGAAATTAACATCTACACATATAATATTTATGATCACTTGACATATGTGGATTAATACAATTCATTATTTATTGGCATATTTAGTATTCCAAGAGAGATTGGGTCTAGTTTTTCAACCTGATGCATGTATTATGTTTCTATAGTTTGTTAGTCACCAAAGTGGTCAAACTAAAATATATAAAATTATTCACATACACAAACAATTATGATATTATGTATGCATTTGTATTTATATAATTTGTTAGTCACCAAAGTGGCCAAACTAGAGAAATTAGCATCTACACATATAATACATATGATCATTTGATGAATGTATTATGTTTCTATAGTTTGTTAGTTGGGAAAAGGTATAGATTCCCCCTAAACTTGTCCCTAAAAGTCAGTTACACATTTTAACTATCTCGACGACCTGTTACACACCTGATCTTGTTTAAAGTGATATTAATTCCCCCTTTCGAAGACAATCTTAATTTTTGTGTGAGAAACTGTTGAACACGCGTTTTGGAAACAAAAATAATACTCCCTCTGTCCCAATTTATATGACTCACTTTCCTTTTTAGTCAGTCTCAAAAAGAATGACACATGTAACATCCGGCAAATTGAAATAGCTATGAAGAAGCTTAGAATTGGAAATAGACATTTTTTTGGGAACGAATTCAAATCTGGAAATTTAGCTAAGTATGGGAAAAAATGAGTTTTTGGTCAACTTTGAACAGTCATAACTCCTAGCTTAGGATGAGTTAGGTGTATTTCCAGTTATGTTTGCAAAGCTCGTGGAATGATCTTTCCAACGCCGCCAAGTTTATGCGATTCCGAGTTCGTATGAGTGAGTTATGCCTTTGGAAGTTGGGTTGTTGGCACAGGGCAATTTAGTCCAAATTTGTAAGGGTAATTTGGTCTTTTCCCTAACCATTTCTTTTGGTTATATTAAGGGTCTAGACTGATTTTAAATCAGTTTTCCCTTTTAAAAAGTGAGAGTTAGGGCTTTTGAGAGAAGAGAGAAAGAAGAGGAGAAAGAGAAGAAGAAGCAAGGATTCGTCAAGATCGTCGTGGTTTTCGTCGGGGGTGATCCCTATTAAGGTATGTAAGATCATAGTGTTGGGTTGGTTCTTTCCCCCACACGCCAACTTGTTTTAATTTCGAGAAAAGATTGATTGTGTTTGTTGAAGTTTGTGGTTGTGTGTGTTGAAGTTGTGGTTGTGTTGTTGAAGTTTCTTGTTGGTTTGGTGTATGTTTCCGGTTGTGATTTCGAGTTGAATCTATTGTATAGTAAAGGGATTTATGATTCTAAGTGTTTGGGGCTGGAAACTTTGAAGTTAAGAAGGTTTAGAGTTGGAAAAACAAAGGAGAAAAGTCGGATTTTCGAGGAAAAAGGTTGGGGCGTCGCGCCAGCCAGCACGCCCCAAAAGAGTCTCTGGACATCCACCCTTGGGGTGACACACCTTGCAGAGCGCCCAGCAGGCCCCTCTGAAGTCTGAAGGCTGGTACCCCGCGCCTCTCAGAGCGCCAAGGACGTTAATCCTTCCCATTCATTCCCCACTTTTTCATACATGTTCCTTGGTAATGTACCTATGTTTTATTGTTGTTTTCAACACTCTAAGGTACATCTAGACATCCCGAACTCATCCATAAACATGAGATCATTACCCTTGAATCCATAATCCAATTCGAGGGAAGATAGGATCCAAGTCAAGTGAAGTTAGAAGTCAAGTGAAGTTAGAGTCAAGCTTAGAAGTTAAGAAGTAAGTCAAAGCAAGTCTTTAAAGTTTTTCAAGAGTCTTTATTGAACGTTTTAACTTCATTTTAAGGCTCAAGTTTCAAGTTAAGTAAAAAGTATAAAGTTTCAAGTTAAGTTAGCGGATCCACTAAGTTAAAGTTAAAGTAAGGTCCTATATCATGGCAAGGTATAGGATGGTCCTTGGGCAACGTGAAGTAAAACGTTGTATCATCACTAGGGCTCATAGTGGTGGTTATCGGTTAGAGAAACTCCTACAGTAGAAATTGCATGGTTCTTCAAGGGGTTCTGCTTAGTATGGATGGGGGTATGAGACTTCATTCATGCATTGCACAAGTAGACTTTGAGAGGAAGCATAGTATTTTCATGATATTATAAATATGATTTTTGACGTCATGTTTTAAATAATTTTACAAGCTTTATATATTGCATGTGTCTTATTGCTTTATATTGAGTTCAGTTATTCATGAGTTGAACAGAGCCAAGGTAAGTTCTCTTTTGTATCCCTTTCAAGCTTAAGTTGTTGTTTAGCTGTCCAGCTCTCATGCTTGTACATTTCATGTACTGATGCCAGTTGGCCTGCATATTATTATGATGTAGACGCAGGTACCCAGGATCAACATCCAGCATGCCGTTGATCCAGCTGAGCACTCCAGAGTCAGTGGTGAGCCTCTTTGCATTCCGTAGGACTCTGTTATTTTGCTTTTCCTAGTTTTGTTTTATTAGGATGTCGCGGGGTCTGCCCCAACATCCATCTCAGTATTATAGAGGCTTAATAGACAGTTAGTCATTTAGTATTGAGTCTCTCATCTATGTATATAAAATTCTATTTTGAGACTCGAGTTATCTTTTTGGCCAGATTTTATCAGTTAAGTTGTCTTATGACCTTTCATTGCATGAAGTTATTCTGTTGAGTTAGGTTTCCGCTGAGTTAAGAAAGTCAGGCCAAGGGTTCGCTTGGGGGCAAACAATGGTCTTTGAGTGTCGGTCCCGCCCAGGGTGTAGGCTCGAGGCGTGACAACACATTTCTATATAAAGTAGCAATCTAACTATAAAATATCTATTTTACCCTTAATGAAATGATTTACAGCCACACACATTTCTATCATTCATTTGGACCACAAGTTTTAAAAGTCTTCCTTTCTTTCTTAAACTCTGTGCCGAGTCAAAGTACCTCATATAAAATAGGACGGAGGGAGTATTATTTTAACCTTTCTCCCTTAATATTTTCTCACACTTTCTTAAAATAGTAATTCCTACTCTGTGCGTTCTTCCTCCCTCACCAAACATCTCTTTGTTTTTTGAAATTTATTTCATCTTCCTTCTTCATAAGTAGAAGAGGAAAAGAAATAATTTGAAGAAAAAATAGGAAGTAGTTAGATGATTATGAAGTATAGAGATGTTGACGGCGGTGATACGTTGGTGGGCAACACCATTGTTGCCGGTGAAACAAATAAAAACTTTCAGATCTATAAAATTACTCTCAGATCTGTAATTTTCTTTTAAAATATTGATAATTATGGATGAAATTAATCATTTTAGATGTATTATTTGTGCATAATGAATAATCAAATATGCTATTGATGGCGGCTTGAGACAAAAATGACACTGTGATGGTTGTAGGTGGTGTTCCGACAAGAATAGAGAAGACAAAGATAGAATAATCATTTTCTTTCTATTTCTTTTTAAAGTTCTTCTGTATGAGTTTTTTTAAAATCGAATTTGGACCCGTGATCCTATTTTATTAAGCAAATCCTTCAGTATGAGTTTGAACTGCTTCCATGGAAATAAGTGAAGAACTAATTATTGGTGACAAAGAGAAGAACCATTGAAGAAGAAGAAGTCAAAATAAAGAAAAATGTATAAGCTTTAAAAGAAATTGAAGGCCACCAATAAAAAGACACAAAAAAATATTATTGATAGAATTAATATATTAGAAATTATAATACTTAATTATATAATGACCAATAAGATAGTGCCATGTGTTAAAATTTAACATTTTAACATTTTTTTCCTTCTTCTAACGCACCTTAAAGAAGGTGAAGACACTTTCTCTACCATGTCATCTTATAAGGGAGTATTAATATCACTTTAAACAAGATCATGCGTGTAATAGGTCATCGAGATAGTTAAAGTGTGTAACTGACTTTTCGGGACAAGTTTAGGGAGGAATCTATGCATTTTCCCTATAGTCACCAAAGTGGACAAACTAAAATGTTTAAAATTATTCACAAGCACAAAATTTTATGAGATTATGTATGCATTTGTATTCATATAGCTTGTTAGTCATCAAAGTGGCCAAACTAGTATGGTTAAGAGAAATATGCACTCATAAAATTGTCATTTATCTATGAAGGTTAATTAAATGCCTATATATTAAAAAATAAATAGATAAATTGACTTTCACTATTGCTAGAACTTGAGAATTTATCCAAAGGTGAATCTATCATTCTACGAATAGTGAAAATTATGAGGTGAATTAATATTTTAGTCAAACATATATTGTATATCCAAAGATGTCATATATGTTTGATTAAAAATATTCAATTACCTATTAAAAATAAAAATGACATTTAAATTATGATAATGTGTCGTAGTATCTACCCAAAGGAGAATTACGATATATTTTTATCGCTTTACTGAATTCACATTATTTTCTGATTTGTGAGCATGTATATATATTTTGCAGTTATTCCTCTTCATTTGCATGCTTCATCTGTTACTGTTTTCAATGGATTGAATTTCTCTGAATGGCATGAACAAGTCCAGTTCCACTTAGGTGTGATTGATCTTGACTTGTCTTTGCTGAATGACAAACCTACTGCCATTACTGATAAGAGCAGTGAGGATGAAAAATCTTTTCATAAAGAGCAACTTTCACATATAGCAAATATAAAAATTATATTTGTATGTTATAGCTATAGTTTGTATAATTGCACTTCATAGCAAATTTTATGTTTGCTATGGACCTTTTGATTTGTATAATTCGCTACAAACATCCAATTTTATACAAATTGTTCAGTTTTGTATAAATTCATTTATACATTGTAATTTGTATAATAATATATGTATTTATATAATTATAAGTGTATAGGATGAAAATATATGTATTTGTATTTGTATATACACTTTTCTCTTACTTTATACAAACACAAACACATTTTATACATTTTATACCGAAATGTATAAAATGACTAATTGTATATCAAATCATATAGCAAAAAAAAGGGATGTTTGCTGCGAATTACAATTAAAATGAACTATGGCTATAACATTTAATTTGAATTAATAGTTTACTATTTTATATAATTTTCCCTTTCATAAATCATGGGAGCACTCTAACAGAATAAGCCTTATGTTTATGCGAATGATTGTTGCTAACAACATTAAGAGTACTATTCCACAAACATAAAGTGTCAGGGAGTACCTGAAGTTTGTTTTCGTTCTGCTAATAAGTCTCTCGCTGGTACACTAATGGCTGAACTCACGACCATGAAGTTTGATGGGTCGCATAGTATGCAAAAGCATATCATCGAGATGACTAACATTGTAGCAAGACTTTCGACCTTGGGGATGAAAGTGGATGACACCTTCTTGGTTCAGTTTATTCTGAACGCATTGCCTCTTGAGTATGGACCATTCCAAATTAACTATAACACTATTAAGGATAAGTGGGATGTTAGTCAATTGTCCAGTATGCTTACTCAAGAGGAGTCAAGACTTAAGAAAAAAAGAGGTTATTCCATTAACCTCATGGGTCAAGGAGTTGGTAAAGGACTTAAAGTGAAAGCCAACAAGTTTAAGAAAAAGAAAGCACCTGCTAAAGTTTCACAGGATGCTCGTAAGGAACTCAAGGCTGATGTGTGTCGTTTCTGTAAAAAGGAAGGACACTATCAGAAAGATTGCCTGAAACGTAAAGTTTGGTTTGAAAATAAAGGTACATTCAATGCTTTGTATGTTTCAAATCAAATTTAGTAGAAGTTCCTAATAATACTTGGTGGCTTGATTCTGGTGCAACTACTCATGTATCCACTATGTTGCATGGATTCACTACGATCCAAATTACAAATCCAAATAAGGATTTCTTGTTATGGGAAATCGCATAAAGGCCAAAATTGAAAGCATAGGGATTTATGTTTGATCTTGGAGACTTGATTTATTACAATAAAGAATGAGATTCTTCCGAATCTGAATTTTATTGATCTTGATATATGTTTGGATTGCATTAAAGGAAAACAAACCAAGCATACCAAGAAAGGTGCCACAAAGAGCACTCAGCTTCTTGAAATTATACGCACTGATTTTTGCGGACCCTTTGATGTTCCATCTTTAGGTGGAGAAAAATATTTTATCACCTTTATCGGTGACTTTTCACATTATGGATTTATCTATTTGTTGAAAGAAAAATCTCAAGCAGCGGACGCTATCAAAGTATATGTTAATGAGGTTGAAAGATAATTAGATAGGAAAGTGAAAATCATTAGGTCAGATAGAGGTGGTGAATACTATGGAAAGTATAACGAATCAGAACAATGTCCATGTCCATTTGCAAAATTCCTTGAGAATGGTGAAGTTAGTGGGAGTGTTGAACGACAAAGTATGAAAATTAATGAGGTAAGGGTAAATATTTCATTGCCCATGAATATACCTACTTCCGCACCAATCACAAATGTTGTTCCTCTTGTTGAAGAACACTTTAACAATGTTGAACAACATTTGGGTGAAACACTTCAAGAAGGAACTAACTCACAAGTATCTAACGGCAAATGAACCACAAACAGTGCCATTAAGAAAATCAGCCATTTTAAATGATTATGTGATTTATTTGCAAGAGTCAGATTTTGACATTGGAATTAATAAAGATTCAATTTCATTTTCACAGGCCATAGAAATCACCGAGTCAGATAAATGAATTGATACCATGAATGAAGAGTTAAAATCCATGGAATACAACAAAGTCTGGGATCTCGTTCAATTACCAGAAAGTTCTAAAAGAATTGGGTGTAGATGGGTCTTCAAGACCAAACACGATTCTAATGTTAATATTGAATGATATAAAACCAGACTTGTTACCAAGAGATACACTAAAAAAGGAGGCATTGATTATAAAGAGACCTTTTCACCGGTCTCAAAGAAAAACTCATTAAGAATTGTTTTGGCTTTTGTAGCTCATTATGATTTAGAGTTGCATCGGATGGATGTGAAAGCTGCCTTTCTTAATGGAGACCCCAAGGAGGATGTTTATATGGACCAACCGGAGGGTTTCGAAATTAAAGGAAAAGATCAAATGGTGTGTAAGCTAAAGAAGTCAATATATGGACTCAAACAAGCCTCACGACAATGATATACAAAGTTTAATGATACCATAACATCTTTTGGATTTAAAAAAATTACCATTGATCGGTGCATATATCAAAAAGATCAATGGGAGTAAGTTTATATTTTTAGTCCTGTATGTTGATGACATTTTACTTGCTGCTAATGATTTAGGCATATTGCGTGAGACGAAAGACTTTCTCTCTATGAACTTTGAAATGAAAGATAAGGGTGAGACATCCTATGTGATAGGGATAGAAATATTCCGTGATAGATCACAAGGATTATTGGGATTGTCTCAAAAGGCTATATCGAAAGAGTTTTAGAGAGATTTAACATGAACAATTGTTCAGCAAGAATAGTTCTTATAAAAAAGGGGGGGGGGGGAAACAAATTTAATCTCATGCAATACTCAAAGAATGATGTCGAATGAAAAGAAATGGAAACAATTCCTTATGTTCTATTTTTGGAAGTTTGATGTATGTTCAAACTTGCACAAGACCGGATATTAGTTTTGCGGTCGGAATGCTAGGAAGATTTCAAAGTAATCCTGGAATGGATCACTGAAAAACTACAAAGAAAGTTTGTGACGTGTTATGAAGCCACAATTCATGCATTATGGTTGCATAAGTTTATTTCAGGACTTGGGGTTGTCAACACCATTACCAAGCCGCTGAAAATTTATTGTGATAATACTGCAACATTATTCTTCTCCAAGAATGATAAGTACTCCAAATGTGCCGAACATATGGAATTAAAGTACTTTACTGTCAAGGAAGAAGTTCAGAAACAAAAAGTGTTACTTGAGAATATTAGAACTGATCTCATGATTGCAGATCCATTAACAAAGGGCTTACAACCAAAGACATTTAAAGAACATGTTCAAAGAATGGGTCTTGGTTGTACTTATGATTGATACATTTATGATGTTTTTACACTGTGAGCTTAAATTATGTGTTTCTGATATACATTAATGAATTTCTTGTTTCTCATAATGGTGTATACATTATTGTTTTGAGATATTACAAGATGTGTCTCTATGAGACATTATTGTGGACCGTAATGTTATATGTTTTTATAGCTTATGAACCTAGTATGATAAGTTGCTAATGTAGTAGTATATGGAAGGAAGTATGTAGCTTAAAATTTATGTACAACCGTCATAACTCGCATTAGTAGTTTGTTATATTGTGGTATGTATGATGGACATTATAGAAAAGATTTATTATAGGAAAAATTAGCAATTAAGTCATAATACCTAACATAATTAGTTAAAATAACAACACTTTTAAATATTTATTTAAAATGGCAGAATGACAATATTTTTATAAAATAATATGTATTCAGATTTTAGTATTTAAAATTAATTTTATTTATGGAAAGAGTCTTATATTGGGCCAAATTATATACCAATAACTGTTTAAAAAGAAAAAAAATTTAAACCAATACCCATTAACCTTCTTCTTCACCATTCACGTTTCTTCCCCACCTTTCACGTTTATTTCCCTCCTTCCACGTTTCAAGATTATCTTTCTTCAAGGTGCTCAATTATTGTTCATCAAGAAATTTTCTCTATTGTTAAACAATATCTCTTTATTAATTCAAGCAGATTTCTCGATTGGCTAGGTAGTTTCCATTATCTATTTTGATTTATTTTAATTTGATGTTTAAATCACCGATTCTATATATTACGGATTTACAGTTGAATTTTCCAATTTTTATGTGATTTTGTTTAGATATTCATCAAATAGTTATGATATTTTACATATTACGGAGTTATTGCTTTGTGTATTTGTGGCTACTTGCTGCTAGTGACCCATGAATATTTTACATGAGTTGAGAGAGAACTTGAGGCATAAGTTCTTATAATATATATTTCAAACATAGCTTTGGGCTTCCATAATAGTCTATATGTACCTAATATATTAGTTGGGTTGTAACAGTTTTTTGGATGAATTGTACATTTAATCAAACATGTTGAGATATAAGAGTGGGAATTACGACAAGAGAATACAACATGACTCACAAAAAGTTTTACTTTATTCGGGAAAAAAGATTTGAATTACAACTTGTGTTATGGAGAATATAGCTGAAAAAATAGTTTAAATTGAGTAGCTTATTGGGCTGACTGTATTCATTCTATCTCTATATCAAAAAGTTTCACATTTTTTGTTTTTACATTGTATTTCAATCTCAATTAGTATACCAACATGTTTATATTTCCTTCTTAATTTGTATTCATTCTAACGGTATGCTAACAATTTTGTATTTAATTGGGTATTCATTCTGTATTTCAATCTCAATTTATATGTGAAAAAGTTTGTATTTCTCTTTTGTTTTGTATCCAACTTAATTGTATACCAACAAGTTTTGTATTTTATGTGCCTACTTTACCTTTCAAAGTCACTTTGTATTTGAAATGAATAGAGTATTTCTTTTGTATTCACAACTTTATATTCTATCTCACTTTGTATTTTCATCTCACTTTTGTATTCATATATTGTTTTATTCAACATATAGTTCATGATCGATTAGTTTGTATTTTACCTTTCAAAGTCACTTTGTATTTCAAATGGAGAAAAGTATTTCTTTTGTATTCACAACTTTATATTCAATCTCACTTTGTATTTTCATCTCACGTATTCATATATTGTTGTATTCAACATATAGTTCATGATCGATTAGTTTGTATTTTACCTTTCAAAGTCACTTTGTATTTCAAATGAAGAAAATATTTCTTTTGTATTCACAACTTTATATTCAATCTGACTTTGTATTTATTACTTTGTATTTTCATCTCACTTTTGTATTCATATATATTGTTGTATTCAACATATAGTTCATGATCGATTAGTTACATTAACTTAATGAGATACAAATTATTGTATGTTTTCAAACAGAAAAAAATAGCTACTAAACTAAAAAAAAACAATTTCATTCGTTACACATCATAATTTGGATACAAAATGTCTGAAAAACTATAAATCCCAATACATACAAAGATTTCACTAATTCAATAAAAAAACACTCTTGTACTCGACATATACGAATATCTCAGCCAAACAAATAAAAGAATAAAAAAAATACCTGATTGTTTTTCGATTGTTCACTGGATGCGACAAATTTATAGTCGTCAATTTTGAAAAACTCTGTTTCAAAAATATGCCGTATTCGACTTGAAGAAGCTTTGGAAGTTATCAGATGAATGATTCGGAAGACAAACTAAAATATTTAATTTAATTTTTTTGATCTTAAGAAGAAAGCAAAAAAACGCTCGACAGAAATATGACTATTTATGCTCTTTTCAAAACGTAACTAATTTGTATTTAAAATATTTTAAACCTTTTTTGAATTTTTTTGTTCCATGATTTTCTCTATTCTGTTATTAATTATTTGTATTCTTTCAAATTAATCAAAATAAAATAAATACATAACTAATCCCTTAACAAACTAAAATAATGACATTTTTAATAAATAATGAAAATATTGCTAAGGAGTCCCACTTAAAGCTAAAATATTGTTATTTTGAAAACTTTCCCATTATACACGCAACTAATGTTTATGAAATATTAATGTTATATGGTCATTGGGCCAAGTGGGAGAATACAAGAATTATTATTAATTATTATTATTATTTCTTATTTATGGCCCAAGTTTACTTGTGACCCAAGTAATACCATAAATAATATTTAATAAGGAATATATCTTGTCCGTACATTGGTAACTTGATGGACGTACCAGATTAAGTCATAACCTCTATAAATTGGTCCTCTCTCCACCCATTAGGGTTATTACATATTCTCTACAATAATTCCATCATTGATGGTTGTGGTAACGTAAGACTAGGGCAAGGAGGTAGAAACCAATTTTCGACTAACACTTCCGCTTTTCTCTGTGATGATGTCTTCTGCATTAGGTATGTGCCCTTAACGATCTCTATGTAAGATTATCGTGTTCAAGATCCTAATATTATGTATTAAAGTATTTAATCTTACAAAATAGACTTCTTCCTGGTCGAGTGGCATATACAGATGAATTTATAAAGCTCATGGAATATCAGGATTTTTTAAGCTCTGTTTGCTAGGTAGTTGTTTGATTTGAAAATCTCTGAGATTGGGATCGGTTCTCTATTCTTTAAATATGTTATTTGGAGTGGACATTGAGAGATTGGGATCAGTTCTCTATGCTAGTTAATTTTGATATTTTATATATTTCTTAAAGACTAATAGCTCTCGTATATGCTTGTTTTTCTTTTAAATTCAGTTTAGTAATGTAATATGTGGGATGGGAGCTCCAAATTTTCCTAACCTGTAAAACTAAGCAAAAATAAAAGATCAATGTTCTCCATACTGGGATCTGATGCAGTAGTGACAATTTCAAGTTCTGTAACTCTTCCTTTTGTATCCTATATTGAATAGCTCTCCAAGTTAGGAACGAAATCTTGAATAGAACCAAGTTGAGCCAAACACTACTTGTATATCTATTTAAGCTCCATTTTTGTTAGATTGTATCCTAGGAAGAGCTCACAGTAAACTAGCCAGTTGTGCTAGGCATCCAAATGACGTTGTCATTGTTGTTCCTTGTTAATTTGTTGTCCAGCCCTTCGATTTCAGCTTGTTGTCATCATATGTGGGATGGAAGCTCCAAATCTTCCTAACCTGTAAAACTAAGTAAAAATAAAAGATCAATGCTCTCCATACTAGGATCTAGTGTATTATTAGTGTAGTAGCTAGTGACAATTTCAAGTTTTGTCACTCTTTCTTTTACATCCAATTTGTATTGAATAGCTCTCCAAGTTATGATCGAAATCTTGAATAGAACAACTTTGAGCCAAACACTGCTTGTATCTCTATTTAAGCTCCATTTTTTTCAGATTGTATCCTAGGAAGAGCTCATAGTAAACTGGCCATTTGTGATAGGTATCCAAATGACTTTGTCGTTGTTGTTCCTTGTTATTTTAATGTCACGCTCTTTGATTTTCAACTTGTTGTCGTCATATGTGGGATAGAAGCTCCAAATCTTCCTAACCTGTAAAACTAAGCAAAAAATAAAAGATCAGTGTTCTCCATACTAGGATCTGGTGTATTATTATGGCAGTAGCTAGTGACAATTTCAAGTTTTGTCACTCTTCCTTTTGTATCCAATTTGTATTGAATAGCTCTCCATGTTAGGGATGAAATCTTGAATGGAACAACTTTGAGCCAAACACTGCTTGTATATCTATTTAAGCTCCATTTTTTTCAGATTGTATCCTAGGAAGAGCTCATAGTAAACTGGTCAGCTGTGCTAGGCATCCAAATGACTTTATCATTGTTGTTCCTTGTTATTTTGATGTACTGCTCTTTGATTTTAAACTTGTTGTCATCATCTAGATACTATTAAAGATTGTTCCAGTTCTATATGAATGTTGTAAACATTAATGAATAGACATGATGTTGCATATCAAAAACCATTAATTTTTACAATTACAAAGACCAATGAGTCATTCGATTACTACCAAGTACTGGTGCTATAATTCAACATGGCCCTTCATTTCTTCATGTAGTTTGTTGTATATTTTTTTGTTTCTGTATGAAGGTTCAAAGGAGCCAGTAATTCCAATAGCAAACTTGTCAACAAAACATGGTTGTGTATCCTTCAACTATATGGTTATAATTGTTCTCGTTGCACTACTAGTCGAGTTGGTTGCTTTAGTATTTGGGCTGGTTGTCTTTTATTTTTGGTAGTAAAGGAGATATTATATTATATGTTAATTTGCATCAATACAGAGTATATGAATCTTGTTGCTAGTACCTTTTAGGGTGTGGGTACTAGGGGTATCACATATTACTCCTATTTCATTTTTCCCCTGTATTTCAGATGAGGATCCATCCTTGGGTTAATTAACACAAGTAAATGTCTACCTACTTTCCCACATGTTGTACTCTCATGAAAACATTAGTGATCATTTCATTTATGCTTAGACAAGTTATTGATAGAATCACTTAGTTTGATTTGTCATTTTATTTTCCAATATGATTAATGGTATCATCATTAAATATATAATACAAAGACTATTGAGTTAAATTCTCATTGTCCCAAAAATCACTGTAGCACCAAAACATTTCATTTACATCAGCACCAACTGGTGGCATTTCCATATGAGCTACTATCAGATCAATGTACTCCATATGCCAAAAAACTCATAATTTATAGTTACAATATTGACATTCAGAAAACAAAAACAAGAAAAAGCCAGACCCGAAAACAAAGCTCTGTTATGTGCAAGTTATGGAAGGGTTTACATCATGTTTACTAGTAGCCTTAGCTTGTATTTCTGAAAGAGGTTGTTTTCACAATTAATGGAGCCTTAGTAACTAAGCTCCTCGCTCGCAAAAGACATAACTTCAACTTGGTTGCCCCGCTAGTCTATATGCCCCCACACCACCTTGAACTTTGTGAGATGTTGAAGGTGACGCTATAGGAGAAAATCATTTTAGGAGAGATAAAAGACATTAGGAAAAACAATTAGAAGTACTACAATCATATGATATTCTAGAAATACAGAGAGGAACAATAAACAGGGGAAGAGAAGATTTTTGGATAAAACTTCATTACAAATCATTGGCGAAAAAGCTACTAGAAACTCATATGTTGATATTGATAAGAAAAGATGCAGAAAGAGAAGCGTCGTGACAACTTAGCTCTGTTGAATATAATATTATTTTCTTTCAAAAATTAAATGACTGTGATTGAAGCATTACAAGCTTCTGTTTATCTCTAAAACCAGTGGTACATGGTCCATCAATTCAATCTATTTAAACGGAGGATATACTTTCATCTAAATCGTATAGTTCAGGGGTATTTTGAATATCACATAAGGGCTAAAATATACACATATTTTTTGTTGCAAGTATAGTTATAGTATTGATACGCCTTTCTCTTTTTTCCTATTCAAGGTAATATATACTTACTACTGGTAGTTAATATTAAAACTAATGATGATGCATGCTAGCTTATTTTAAGAATTAGATTCAATTATTCAATATATTTCTTACTGACACTATATATGGTCTGAATAACTTATTCTTATACAGACAGAGTTTGAAAGAAAGAAACAAGAAATATTAGCTGTTCAAAGTGCATCTGTTGTGGAAGGATAAACTAATTCAGCTAATCAGCCTTCTCAATGAAGTGAAATGGATATCTGGGTGTAGTCTTTTGGTGGAAAGTAAAAAGGAAGAGTCAAATGTCTTGGCTCTTTGGGTCGAACTATAAAGGCGTCTAAGAAATCAACATTGACTTTGTTGAATTGATGAGATGATTAAGTCAAACACAGATGCTTCAAATGCTGATTTGTATGCTCAGTTGCTGAACGAGTGATACAAAAATAATAAAATGAGGAAGGAATTGGACTTGTTGAAGAAGAATGTATACAACAAATCATCTTTAAATGAACGATCATCTAAGAAGACAACAAAGCTCATGAGGATGAAAGCGATGATGACTCTAACAATGAGAATGAAAGTGATTTTGACCCTGATAACGTGGATGAAAGTGATTCTGACCCTGATGGTTGGTAGTATTATGAGGGTTCAAATTTGAAATATTTTGTTTTGGACTATTTTAAGAATCATACATTATTGATGTGGATGTTATGAATTATGTTTTTTGTTAGTTGTAATGGTTTACATTAGACTGATTGAATGGTGTTTTTGACAATTATTGGGAATTTGAAATAGATTTTTGTCTAGTTATTTAATGTATCTAGTGATTTACATGTGAATTATTACTTGGGGGTTTACATTGCTAAATATTTTTTGCAACAATTTTTTCTTGCGGATTTACTTGGGGTATTTCGTAGGAATTTTCCTGTAAAAATAGTTTCATAAATATCGCAAGAAATTTTCTTGTTTGAATTAGGAATTTTCCCCTCCAATATTCCTTCGGATTTACTTGGAGATCTTCATGGGGGATTACTTGCGATTTTTTTCCATCATATGCCGCAGGCAAGTTCCAATTCATATAAATTTTTACCAAATAATTCTTGCAAAATTTTGATAGTTAATCGCAAATAAATCCGCAAATAACTTACCTGTGGATTTATTTCCGCAACTAAATTACCTAGGAATATTTTAAATCCGCAAGTAATAGTTACCTACGAAAATTTTTCCATCGGATTTTAATTTGCAAGAAAAATTGTAGGTAAGCAATTTACCTAGGATTGTACTGTATTATCCCTATGAAAATCTCTAGGTAATCAACACTTTTCTTGTAGTGCACGACAGTCTGGGTCGTGACACAAAGGCTGGGATAACTTACCCCAGGATTAACAATTAGTCCTGTGATAAGTTGTCCCTCCTTGGGATGGAATAGTAATCCCAAGATAACTTATCCTGGGATAAAGTGTGTAAAATAACAAAAGTACCTCCCATTAAACTCTCTTTTCTACATCACTTTACATTCATGTTTATTAACATAATTCGTAACAACATTTATAATAACATTCACAACCTTAATTATTCATTGTTTCTATGATAATATATTTATCTATTAAAAAAATACATTTTATAAATAAAAATTTTATTTATGAATATATTATAAGTTGAATTTATTTGCCTAATTCTTATGTTTATTTATATTTTGATTTCTTTTAAAATGTTCACTTCACTACTAAATTGCATTTTTTTAATTAAATTGTTTACTGCTCACTTAAAAAATTTATTTTATATATCAATTACAATGTAGATAACTTTAAAATGTATATAACTTTAATGATAACGTTTCTTTTACTTTAATAAACTTAAAATGAAAGTTTTATTTTTAAGCTACATAAGATGCATGTTTTATTTTTAATCTAAATAAGATGAAAGTTCTATTTTAAAGCCAAATAAGATGGAAATTTTATTTTTAAGTTACATAGGATGGAAGTTTTATTTTTAAGTTAAATAAGATGAAAGTTTAATTTTAAAAACACACGGTACAATCATGGCAATGCACACACAAAATATTTAAGCTAAAATAAGATGAAATTTTATTTTTAAGAATGAATAACTAATTAAAGCTTGCAAAGAAAAATGTCAAAAAAAAACTAAATAAGGTGGAGGGTATTAGTGTAAACAAACAACTTATTCTTAGAAATTATGCAATGAATATAAGTTTGCATATGACAAACCGAACAAACAATAAAAATAATCTCAGCATAACTAATCTCACCATAACTTATCCCAATATTCAAACAAAACATCCCCTAACCATCTCCAATCAAACACCAAATTTTACACCAAATCCTTATATATTTGGTGTAAAATTTGGTGTTTTTGAGTTCCAACCCAACACCAATTTTTACACTAAATTTGGTGTGTGAATAGTGTTACACCAAATTTTGTATAACACTATTCATCACACCAATTCATTTTTTGAATATTTTAATATTATTTCATTATACAAACTTTTAATTAAACATTATATAAATTGTATGTTTTAATTAAATCTCTTGTATATTTAATTATTTTTTATGTACTATTTTTATAATATTAATTTTAGATATAAAATTTATCTTTTTTATAAATTAATTTTTCTATATATTACTTTTAAAAAAATTAAATTTAAAATAATTTTTTCAATTTGCAATGTTTATTTAATTGTATTTCATTAATGATTTCACTTTTATTTGTATTATCCATTATTATATATAATTTATAATATTTGCTAGCAATTTATATTATTTAAAAAATTATGGTACAAAATAATTTTATATTAAACGATTATAAAAGGAAATAATATGTATTATATATGGTGAATGTTTTAGAAAGAATAGTTTTATGAAATTAGAAATAATAATATAATAATGAAGAGAGAGAAAAATATTTCTTTTTGGTGTAAAATTTGGTGTAGTGGGTTGGAGTTGATTACACCAAAAATAGTGCTGACACCAAATTTGGTGTTTTGTTTGGAGATCGGCATCTCCAATCCAACACCAAATTTTACACCAAATCCTTATTTGGTGTTTTTGAGCTTCTACCCAACACCAATTTTTACACCAAATTTGGTATGTGTTTAATGTTACACCAAATTTGGTGTAACACTATTCATCACACCAATTCACTTTTTGAATATTTTAATATTATTTCATTATACAAACTTTTAATTAAACATTATATAAATTGTATTTTTTAATTAAGTTTCTTGTATATTTAATTATTTTTTATGTAATATTTTTATAATATTAATTTTAGATTTTATAAATTAATTTTTCTATATGTGACTTTTTTTGTTAAAATTTTTTATGTTAATTCTACTATAAATTGTAATTGGATATAACTACAATTAACCTTCACAAAAACTAAAAATGCAAACATATAATTTTTTAAACAAATAATACAAAGTACTTAAAAATAACCGAAAATAATAAACATTCAACAAAGTAGTAATTGACATACATCAAAATTGAAATATAAAATACATAGTAATTTTAAAAAGTACAACAAAACATAATAATTTAAAAATTATGGTACAAAATAATTTTACATTAAACGATTATAAAAGGAAATAATATCAATTATATATGGTGAATGTTTTAGAAAGAATTTGTTTATGAAGTAAGAAAATATAAATGAAATAAGAAATAATAATATAATAATGAAGTGAGAGAAAAATATTCCTTTTTGGTGTAAAATTTGGTGTAGTGGGTTAGAGTTGATTACACCAAAAATAGTGTTGACACCAAAGGGTACACAATCAAAGCAATTAAACGTGTCACCTATCCACCACTGCAATAGTCCTATATATAGGACTCCTACTTTCCCATATAGCTTTATTCCTGCAGAGCAAGTATGGCGAGGAAGGGTCAGGGAAACCGTCGTCTTCCAACTCCACCCCACCCCCACCTCCACCCCCACTATCTCCTCCAGCCTCATCTTCTCCACCAGCCTCACAGTAACGACNTTCCTTTTTGGTGTAAAATTTGGTGTAGTGGGTTAGAGTTGATTACACCAAAAATAGTGTTGACACCAAAGGGTACACAATCAAAGCAATTAAACGTGTCACCTATCCACCACTGCAATAGTCCTATATATAGGACTCCTACTTTCCCATATAACTTTATTCCTGCAGAGCAAGTATGGCGAGAAAGGGTCAGGGAAACCATCGTCATCCAACTCCACCCCACCCCTACCTCCACCCCCACTATCTCCTCTAGCCTCATCTTCTCCACCAGCTTCACAGTAACGACTTGTTCCCGTCGTTATAGAAAATCCAACGGGGAAAACTTTTTGGCCGGAAATCTTTTTTCATAGTATCTTGAGATTTCCTAACCTAAGCTAGATTTGGATGAAATCGATGTCGTTAAAGTCTAGGGAAATCTCGTAACAATTAGGTTATCTAATTATGAATTTGATCACATGAGTAGATATCTAAGGCATTAAGGAGCCCGTACGACTTTACAGAATTGAATTCGAGCGAGTAAAACTCCCGGAATTGATCTTAGCGTGAACAGATATTTTCTGAGTGTCATGGGATGAAAGTGTGTTGTGAAATGGGAGTTTGGAATTTTTAAAATGACTCATTGGTTTCGTGCAAGTTGCTAAATCGGGATTATTCCCACCAGGGCGGAGCCGCTGTGGCGGGCTAGGGACCGTTATAGCGGGACAATTGCGATTTAGGTCAGAAATAAACCCCAAAATCGTTTTATTCTGCACTTTTTGACTTTGAGAGCTAGGAGAAGACCCCAAGTGTTTTCTTGACAGTTTTCCACCATTATTAAAGCTAAAGGTAAGGTTTTAACTCCCCAAATCTATTTTTTGATCCGTAAATTGTAATCTAATGGGTAATTATTGATAGGGGAGGGTTTTGATCTGGAAATTATGGTGGGAAAAGCCCTAATTGGGATATGGGGGTCATGGGTCTAACATAGGGTTGATAGAATTGTTGGTAATTTGGGTAATTAGTTATTGATTATTGATTCCCATATTTATTAATTGTTTGTAGACCAAAAACAAGCAGAACGAATCCGGAAAGGAAAAAATCAAGTTTCTTAGGGGATTCAAGCTTTGTTCGAGGTAGGTGATGGTTGTAATTTCATGTTGTGTGATGTATGTTTGTTCTTGCTTCATTATAATACATGTATGTATGTGAATGTTACATTATTGATCACACTAATTGTAAATGAGGATAGATGAATGATGAATGCCACGAATCATGACTTGATTGTATGATCATGAGAATGTACTTTGTGATTGTGATTGTGGCTTGTTGAATGGATCAGGTGTTGCATTCCAACAACCTAACTAGGATCGATTGCCACATTCTGGCATAAACATTGGATCGGGTACCACGTTCAGGTATGCTAACAGTTTGGGTGTGAGTACCGTGAGAGAACCATTGACTTGACATAACTGTATAATTGAGAATTGTGAAATGCTGCGTTGTTCTTGAATGTTGTTGATATTATATATATTTGGTATATGCATGTTATTATTATGTTATGATGACTTATGTATGTTTCACTTAGTGGGATAGCCGTGTGATCCTACCAGTACACTGTGGTTGTGTACTGATACTGCACTTGCTCTTTCTTTGTTGAGTACAAGGCATCTTCCGACGGGTATTGACAGACCTCACTTAGAAGATGAGTGATCACTCGAATTCAAAGGTGAGCCAGTTCTTTTGGGCTGCCACGAGTTCTCTTTTCGTCTATGTCCACCATTTCGAACTTAGACTAGTACTTTAGTTAGTCTTATGTTTGGTTTGGGGTTGTACCCCTTCTTATTTAGACTTGTTGAACTTTAAATGTTTTGGTACATTGACTTTCAGGTTCTACGCATTACTTTCGTAATGTTTGTTTGATTAGACTTTTAATGGATTTTATGGGAATTCTCTACCTTTCCTTAGCATTTAAACTTGCTTCCGTAACCTTAAATGCCTTAGTATTTTGATATAGTTGGTTAGCTAGTTAGTATAAATGGTTCTCCCACCAGAGGGTTAGTGTGAGTGCCAATCACGATGATCTGGGTTGTGACAAAGTTGGTATCAGAGCCTAGGTTCGTTGATCTTGATGTACCAAAATGAGTCTAGTAGAGTCTTGCGTAACGATACATAGACATCTGTACTTTTCTTCGAGAGGCTATATGACTTTAGGAAATTTGTCTATTTTCTCTTGTCTCCTTTTGTGCTATAACTTGATTCCAATAGGTATCTAGCGATTCGAATTGATATCTAACCTCTTTCACTCTTATGTCTGCAGATGGTTAATACTAGGTTCAGCGGAGTTAGGCCCGTAGCTCCAGTCAATGCTCCAGCTGAGGAATCTGTAGCGAGAGGTCGCAGTCGAGGCAGGGGTAGAGGAAGAGATAAGGGTAGAGGCCGAAGAAAGGCAGCACCTACTAGGGATGGAGCATCGGTTGGAGATGCTCCCAAAAATAAGGCCCTTCATGCACATTATGAAGAGGTAGATGAGAACATAGAGGTTGAAAATGATGAGGTTGTTGGACAAGAGAAAGAGGTGTAGGCTAAGACTACATGTATTCCTCCTTTGGACTTAGTGTTAGCTCAACATATTATGTCATTCTTGAAAGGATTGGTTGGTCCTGGAGTGCTTCCCTCTTTTCAAGCAACTCAAGATCCCGCCAATCCCTCTATTGCTATCACTATCCCAAGGTGGGTGGAACTGGAGGTAATGATGCTTTCTTCCGTCCTTTGTTGGGTCCTGTTATGATTGGTAATGAGTATGGGATGTTGACTAAGTTCTTGAAGTTGAAATCGTTTGTGTTCCATGGTTCTGAGAGTTAGGATGTCTATGAGTTCATCTTAGATTGCAATGAGATGCTCCATAAGTTGGGAATTGTCTATCAGCATGGGGTAGAATTTGTGACTTTTCATCTTCAAGGTGAGGCTAAGCAGTGGTGGAGAGCTTATGTGGAATGCAGATCTTCAGTTTTACCTCCACTTACTTGGACCCAGTTTCATGCTCTGTTCTTAGAGAAGTATGTACCCCCGGACTTTGAGAAATCATAAGAAGGATGAGTTCATGGTTTAGGAGCAAGGTGGTATGTCTGTGGCTGCTTATGAGGCCAAGTTCTATGCTTTGTCTAGATATAATACACAATTGGTGACTACGGAGGAGGAGAGGATACATTTATTTGTTAAGGGACTAAATTATGAGTTGCATGTATTGTCCGTTCATATGACTTCTGCAAGGAAAGCTTCAATGAGGTGACAAATTTTGTGAAGAAAGTGGAAGGGGTGAGGCGAGATGGTCAAGCTAAGGCATTGGCTAAGAAAGCCAAAAATTCAGGCAACTTTCAGGGATCTTACTCTAGAGGTTCAGGGAGACCTACAGTTGCAGCTCAGCCAATTCAGTCTGTTATGCCCGCCTCTACAGGTAATTACTTTGGAACTCCACCTCAAAAATTGATTCAGGATAGCCAGGGAGCCGCACCTTCTGCAGGCAGCAGGCCATCCTTTGATCGTACTTGTTACAACTGTGGAGAACCTGGGCATATGAGGAGAGATTGTCCCCACCTGCGCATGTTGGACTCCGCGCAACAGCAGTCTAGAGTAGTGGTACCCGCGAGAAACGGTAATAATGGTCGAGGGCGTCAACAAGAAGGCGAGGAGAAAATTAGTGAGGCCGCGAGGTAGGGGAAATGATAATGCAGGGAGAGGTACAATGCNTTTGTCTAGATATAATACACAATTGGTGACTACGGAGGAGGAGAGGATACATTTATTTGTTAAGGGACTAAATTATGAGTTGCATGTATTGTCCGTTCATATGACTTTTGCAGGGAAAGCTTCAATGAGGTGACAAATTTTGTGAAGAAAGTGGAGGGGGTGAGGCGAGATGGTCAAGCTAAGGCATTGGCTAAGAAAGCCAAAAAATTCAGGCAACTTTCAGGGATCTTACTCTAGAGGTTCAGGGAGACATACAGTTGCAGCTCAGCCAATTCAGTCCGTTATGCCCGCCTCTACAGGTAATTACTTCGAAACTCCACCTAAAAAATTGATTCAGGATAGCCAGGGAGCTGCACCTTTTGCAGGCAGCAGGCCATCCTTTGATCGTACTTGTTACAACTGTGGAGAACCTGGGCATATGAGGAGAGATTGTCCCCACCTGCGCATGTTGGACTCCGCGCAACAGCAGTCTAGAGTAGTGGTACCCACGAGAAACGGTAATAATGGTCGAGGGCGTCAACAAGAAGGCGAGGAGAAAATTAGCGAGGCCGCAAGGTAGGGGAAATGATAATGCAGGGAGAGGTACAATGCAACCAGGCAGGGAAGTCGCCCGTCAAGATGATAGGGCTCAATGTTATGCCTTTCCGAGCAAGAGCGAGGAAGAGGCATATGACACAGTGATCATAAGTACCATTCTTGTCTCTGATCGGATGGCCAATGTGTTATTTGATCCAGGTTCTACTTAATCTTATGTATCCGTGCGATTTGCCTTAGAGTTTGATATGATTTGTGATATACTTGATGCCCCCATCTATGTTTATATCCGAGTTGGAGAGTTTGTCATAGTCACCCATGTCTATCGTGCTTGTCCTATATTTTGTTTATGGGTTTTCAGACTTGAGTTGATTTGGTAATTTTGGATATGTCTGACTTTGACATAATCTTAGGCATGACTTGGTTGTCCTACGTTGTGCTTAATTTTAATACGAAGTCGATAACTCTAGAAATTCTGGGAAGGGATAAATCAGAGTGGAAAAGGGTGTACAAGCCTCAACAAGCTAAGATTATATCCTCCATTCGGGCTAGTAAACTGGTAGGGTAGGGTTGTTTAGCTTATTTGGCTCATATTAGGGATGTTGAGATTGAGTCTCCAATTATTGAGTCTATTCCTGTGGTGCCAGAATTTAGAGAAGTGTTTCCTATTGATTTGCTTGGTATGCCTCCGAATAGAGATATATATTTCTGCATTGATTTGGAATCTGGTACCCACCTTATTTCTATCCCTCCGTATCGCAAGCTTCGATAAAATTAAGAGAGCTTAAGGCTCAAATCCAAGAACTTCTTGATAAAGGATTTATTCATCCTAGTGCTTCCCCCTGGGGTGCTCTAGTTTTATTTGTTAAGAAAAAAGATCGTAGTATGAGGATGTGTATAGATTATCGGTAATTGAATAAGGTCATCATTCGAAACAAGTACCCATTGCCTCGAATATATGATATTTTTGACCAATTGCAATGTGTATCAACTTTCTCTAAGATTGATCTAAGATTTGGCTACCATCAATTAAAGATTAGGCTTGAGGATGTGCCCAAGATGACGTTTAGAACCCGCTATGGGCACTACGAGTTTCTAGTTATGTCATTTGGGTTGACTAATGCACTTGCAACTTTTATGAGTTTGATGAACGGTGTGTTCAAGCCCTTTCTTCATTCATTTATTAAAGTCTTTATTGACGACATTTTGGTCTATTCGAAAAGTGAGAAAGAGCATGCCGACCATCTTTGGATTGTTATGGGTGTTCTTGGGAAACAAAGGTTGTAAGCGAAATTTTCTAAGTGTGAATTTTTGTTGACTTTGGTTGCATTTTTGGGGCATGTAGTTTCAAAAGAAGAGGTAATGGTAGATCCCTAAAAGATTGAAACAGTTAAGAATTTGGTTCGGCCTAGCTCTATGATGGAAGTTAGGAGTTTTGTGGGGCTCGCTAGCTACTATCGTCGATTTATGAAGAACTTTGCCTCTATCGCCACTCACTTGACAAATTTGACCAAAAAGGAGGTACCTTTTGAATGGACTGAAAAATGTGAGGAGAGCTTCCAAAAGCTCAAGACTCTTTTGACCGCCGCACATATTCTAGCATTACCGGTTGAAGGTAAAGATTTTATTGTTTATTGCGATGCTTCACATTCTGATTTGGGTGGTGTGTTGATACAGGATAAGAATGTTATAGCTTATACATCGCGACAATTGAAGTTGCATGAGAAGAATTACCTAACACATGAATTGGAGTTGGCAGCGGTAGTGTTTGCTCTTAAGATCTGGCGACAATACCTTTATGGTGTTAAGTGTGAGGTATTTACTGATCATTGTAGTTTGCAGCATGTGTTCACTCAAAAAGATTTGAATTTGAGACAGAGAATGTGGATGGAGCTACTTAAGGATTATGATGTCACCATTCAATACCATCCGGGTAAGGCTAATGTAGTGGCGTCAAAAGGCGGTGAGTATTGGTAGTTTAGCTAGCTTGAGTGTATCCAAGCGACCCTTGGCTAAGGAAATTCAGACCATGGAATCTAAGTTCATGCAGTTAGGCATCTCAAAGAAAGGTGGGATCTTAGCTAACATTGAAGTTAGGGCCACGTTTAATGAAGAGAGCAAGGCCAAACAGTTTGAGGATGAAAGTTTGAATGAACTTAGAAAGAAGACTTTGATTGGTAGGGCACAAGAGACCACTCTTGATGCGGAAGGTGTGCTCAATTTTAAAGGAAGAATTTGTGTTCCTAGAATAGATGACTTGATTCAGAAATTATTGGCAAAATACCATGGTTCGCAGTATTCTATTCATCCGGGTGTGACCAAGATGTATCGGGATTTGCAGCAAATTTATTGGTGGCCTGGCATGAAGAAAGACATAGCGGAGTATGTGGCTAAGTGTCAAAATTGCCAACAAGTAAAATATGAGCATCAAAGACCTGTAGGTTTGCTTCAGAGAATGCCAATTCCGGAATGGAAGTGGAAAATGATAGCCATGGATTTTGTGGTTGGTCTTTCCAAGACTTTGGGGAAGTTTGATTCTATTTGGGTAGTGGTTGACATATTGACTAAGTTAGCCCATTTTATTCCAGTAAGAATAGATTATAATGCTAAACAATTGACTAAAGTTTATGTGAAAGAGATAGTGAGGTTGCATGGGGTGCCCCTCTCTATCATCTCAGACCGTGTTACCCAATTCACATCCAAGTTTTGGAGGAAGTTACATGATGAATTGGGCACACAACTCACTTTTAGTACAACTTTCCATCCATAGACAAATGGATAGTCAGAGAGGACTATTCAAGTGTTAAAAGACATGGTGAGAGGATTTGTGAATGATTTTGGAGGGCATTGGGATAGTTCTTACCTTTGTGTGAGTTCTTTTATAATAATAGTTACCACTACAACATAGATATGGTACCATTTGAGGCACTCTATGGGAGGGGATGTAGATCACCCATATGATGGTTTGAGGCTGGAGATGTGAAATCTTTAGGGGTTGATTTAGTAAAGAATGCTCATGATAAGGTGAATAGTATTCCAGCTAAGCTTTTAGCAGCCCAGAGTAGGAAGAAGAAGTATGCAGACCATAAGGTAAGAGACATGACATTTTAGACTGGTGAGAATGTTTTTCTTAAGGTATCACCAATAAAAGGGGTGATGAGATTTGGCAAGAAGGGCAAGCTAAGTCCGCGATACATTGGTCCCTTTGAGGTTCTTGAACGTGTAGGGCCAGTGGCTTATAGATTAGCTTTACCTCCCAACCTATCGGGGGTTCATCCGGTATGTCATGTGTCCATGTTGAAGAGATATCATTGTGATGGGGATTACATCATTAAATGAGACTCAACTGTGTTAGACAAAGACCTCCAATATGAGAAAGAACCGATTGCAATTCTTGATCATGATGTGCATAAGCTGAGGACCAAGAAGATTAAGTCCGTGAAAGTTCAATGGAAGCATCGTTCAGTTGAGGAAGCTACTTGGGAAACCGAGAAGGACATGCGAGACAAGTATCCCTAATTTTTCGTCGATTTAGGTACTACTCCATTCCTTTCTTAGCCTATTTTTCCTAAGTTTATTACTCGGGGACGAGTGATGGATAAATTAGAATGTATTATAATGATTTGTTCCTGTCGTTATAAAAAAAGCCAAAGGGGAAAAATTTTGGGCCGAGAAATTTTTTTGTAGTATCTTGAGATTTCCCAACCTAGTCCAGATTTGGACGAAATCAAAGTCATTAAAGTCTAGGGAAATCTGGTAACAATTCGGTGATCTAATTATGAATTTGATCAGATTAGTAGATAGCTAAGGTGTTAAGGATCCCGTACAACTTTACGAAATTGAATTCGGGTGAGTAGAACTCCCGGAATTGATCTTAGTGTGAACGGATATTTTCTGAGTGTCATGGGATGAAAGTGTGTTGTGAAATAGGAGTTTGGAATTCTTAAAACGACTCACTGGTTCCGTGCAAGCCACTAAGACGAGATTATTCCTGCCAGGACGGGGCCGCTGTGGCGGGCCGGGGACCGCCTTAGTGGGACAGTCGATCCCAGGTGTTTTCTTGACAGTTTTCCACCATTCTCGAGGCCAAAGGTAATGTTTTAACTCCCCAAATCCATTTTGCAATCAGTAGATTGTAATCTAATGGTTTATTATCGATGGGAGAGCATTTTGATCTGGAAATTATGGTGGGAAAATCCCTAATTGGGATATGGGGATCATGGGTCTGACTTAGGGTTGATAGAATTGTTGGTAATTCAAGTAATTAGTTATTGATTATTGATTCCCGTAATATATTAATTGTTTGTAGACCAAGAACAAGCGGAACGAATCTGGAAAGGGAAGAATCAAGTTTCTTAGGGGATTCAAGCTTTGTTCGAGGTAGGTGATGGTTTTGATTTTATGTTTTGTGATATGTTTGTTCTTGCTTCATTATAATACATGTATGTATGCGAATGTTGCATTATTGATCACACTAATTGTAAATGAGTATAAATGAATAATTAATGTCATGAATCATGACTTGATTGTATGATTATGAGAATGTACTTTGTGATTGTGGCTTGTTGAATGGATCGGGTGTTGCGTTCCGACACACTAACTGGGGTCGGTTGCCACGTTCTGACATAATATATGTATCAGTTGCCACGTTTCGGCATAAACATTGGATCAGGTTCCATGAGAGGACCATTGACTTGACATAACTGTATAATTGAGAATTGTGAAATGCTTCGTTGTTCTTGAATGTTGTTGATATTGTATATATTTGGTATATGCATGTTATTATCATGTTGTGATGGCTTATGTATGTTACACTTAGTGGGAAACCCGCGTGATCTTACCAGTACACTATGGTTGTGTACTGATACTGCATTTGCTCTTTCTTTGTTGAGTATAGAGCATCTTTCGGCGGTTATTGACAGACCTCACTTAGAAGATGAGTGATCGTTCGAATTCAAGGGTGAGCCAGTTCTTTCGGTCTGCCATTAGTTCTCTTTTCGTCTATGTTTACCATGTCGGACT
This sequence comes from Solanum stenotomum, assembly GCF_019186545.1. Lineage (NCBI taxonomy): Eukaryota > Viridiplantae > Streptophyta > Magnoliopsida > Solanales > Solanaceae > Solanum > Solanum stenotomum. The sequence goes on along the minus strand of NC_064284.1, from coordinate 60,279,385 downwards.
TAGATTAGTACTTTAGTTAGTCTTATGTTTGGTTTGGGGTTGTACCCTTTCCTGTTTAGACTTGTTGAACTATAGATGTTTTGGTACATTGACTTTTAGGTTCTAGGCATTACTTCCGCAATGTTTGTGTGATTAGACTTTTAGTAGAGTTTGTGGGAACTCTCTATCTTTCCTTAGCATTTAAACTTGCTTTCGTGTCCTTATATGCCTTAGTATTTTGATTTAGTTGGTTAGCTAGTTAGTATAAATTGTTCTTCCACTGGAGGGTTAGTGTGGGTGCCAATCACGATGGTCTGGGTCGTGACACTCATCACCACAACCCTCACTTCCACTAGCTCATCAGGTAGCAGGGCACATTAATGTGCACCCATTAAAGCAATAGATATGGTCAAAAGAGTTTTCCGACCTTGGGAGGGATTGAGAAACATAACTGTAGACTGCATAAAACCAAGACATTTGAGTGTGACATATGCCACTCCATTTTTGCAATTGGAGCGAATCTGGCTGCACACAAAGCTGATGAAAACCACTAAGTAGAAATTAGTGGAAGTAGTGAAGGATTGATGGAAAAGAATGAAGGTAGAAGAACGGTAAGAAGTTTGTATAATTTATGTGCTTTTTTTGTTTTTGTTTTAGTGTTCTAACTCTACTGAAGGTTTACTGTGGAAGAAGTTTGAAGGATTGATGGAAGAGCAGGAAGGTAGAAGAACGGGAAGAAGTTAGTTTAATTTCTGTATTTTTTTGTTTTCGTTTTAGTGTTCTAACTCTACTGAAGGTTGAAGGTTGAAGGTTTACTGTTCTAAAGTTCTCTACTCTAAATTCTATGTTTACTGTTCTAATGTAGTGTTTCCTGATAATTAATATATCCAAAAATATGTTGTCCATAGCTCTGATACATGGTAAGAAACATACTAGTAGAAAATTAAGAAAAATAAGAAGAAAATTAAACAAATTATATCCGGAATATAAACAACTTAATATCACAAAAACTGATAACGAAAAATTAGATCAATTAATAAATAATATATCTAAAATAGAATATAAATATATTCAATATTTAAAGATACAATGAATAGCGAGAATAACGAATATAAAGAAAAACTTACTGAAATAATTATAGCGAAAAGGCAAGAATTAGAACATAGGCAGAATAGACTTAATAATAACATATTCACAGGAATTTATAAAAAATCTATAATAGCACAAAGAATGACTATTTTATATCTAGAAATACAAATAAGTAACTTAGAATATAAACTACAACATAATTTATAAATGAATAAAGAAGAATATGCAATAGATAAAAAAACATACGAAAACTATGACGGATTAAAAATAAAGATAATATTTTCCAATCTAGGAAGAAGATATAAGAAAATAGGTGACAATCTAAGTTTAATGTTAGAAAAAGAAACGGTAAAACTAGAAGATAGTTTAACTGCTATGATAAGAATAACAAAAGAAAATGAAGAAATAGATAGAAAAACGGAAATTGAAAAAATAAAACAACAAGCAAAGAAGGAAGTACAACAATTAGAATAAGTAAAAAATACTAAAATAATAGAGCTAGAAAAAGAGCTAGCAATATTAAAAGAAATGTATGAAATTAAACAAAAAGAAAAAGAACAAAAAACAAAATTAGCAAATGAGATAATTAAATTTAAAGAAAAATTGCAATTACAAGATGAATTGGAAGAAAAAGAAGAAAATAGCCAAGATAATCTACTAGAAATAAGAGTTGATGAAATAAACGACAATGATCTAGAACAACATTCGGAAACAAGTGAAACATATACAAAACTTTTAGCAAACATAGATAATACAAAAAATTTAGAAGTAAATATAGAAGATGTAGACATGGACGTAGCACATCAGAAGTAAAAAACCCAAAAAATTTTAATCCAAAATTGTCACGCCCCGAGCCTACACTATGGGCGAGACTGGCACTCAAAGACCATTGCTGGCCACAAGTGAACCCTTGGCCTGACTTACTTACTCAGCCGAAGACAATATTCATACTTAATGATCAATAACACTTAACTGAACTAAATCATAGGATAACTGAGAATGTTAAAAGCTAAACATTCAACTTGGCCAAAACTGGCAACCCAAGTCTTAACAATAAGAAATGATATTGAAAAAAACTCAAAGGATTAACATTTGACTGTCTATGAAGCCTCTAATAACAACTGAGATGGATGTTGGGACAGAACCCACAACATTCTAATGAACTAAACCAGAAAGCAATGAAATGGATCCTCCGGAAAGCAAGGAGGCTCACCTACAAACTTTGGACTGCTCACTGGATCAATGATGCGCCGGAATACCGATCCTAGTTACCTGTGTCTGCATCATAATACGATGCAGGCCAACTGGCATCAGTACATTAAATGTACGAGTATGCGAGTTGGAATGCTAAAATAACACAAGCTTGAAAGAATCTAAGAGAAACTGAAGAACTTACCTGACTCAACTCAACTCAACATGACAGAACTCATTTCAATATAAAGCAGTTCAAAAGCAAGTGCAATATAAAGAAAAGTTGTTTAAAAACATAATATCAAATCTGTGTGTATGCAAGCTACAAATAACTCTGAAATGTATTTAAAAATATAATGAACTAATGTATATAAAAATACAATAACTTATGTGGGAATTTCTCTAACCGACAACCATCACTTAAGAGCTATAGTGATGATACATCGAGCTACCTCACGCTGCCAGCGCATCCTATACCTGGCTAAAGGTATAGGACCTGAACTGCCTAATGGATCCACTAGTCTATTTCGAAAGGGGTTCATCTAAAAAGTATGACCCATTTCTACCCATGATGACTACATGGTTTTATGGAGACGTGAGTTATCTGAACTCATGCCCGCCCCCAATTCGGTGCTCAATACTACTCCCAAAATATAATAGCTCTTATGTTTCAAAAACATACTTCTCCTGTGATTTGAGATTAGTGCTCAAAACTTAGCTCAAAGGCTATCTTGGAAATCTCAGTTTCCCTACTTGCTTCATTTAAAAAGCTAATACTCTTTCTTGAAAACTACCCCGAAGGATCTTTGAAAATCTCAGTTTCCGCTCTTATTTAAATGTGAAAACATTTTAAATCTCTTTGGGAATACTTAGTCCCCATATTCTTTTGAAGAAATGAACTTCAAATCTTTACTCTTTACTCTTTACTCAACTTGATCTTTAAGTCTTAAAACAAAGTTAAAAGCATTTTGTAAAAGACTTCTTGAAAAGACTGTAAGAACTTCCTAGACTTGGCTCTTGACTTTCCTTGAATTTGAATTTATGGATTCAAGGTTCATGATCTCATGTTTATGGAGTATCTCAATAACAATATAGCAATTCGATAATTAGGAATAGAACTTTTAAAAGAAACACAAACTCAAGAACTCAAAATCACCTTATTTCAAGAATACTCAAATCTAGGGGGAAAAAAATCCTAGATTCCTCTTTTACTGATTTAAACGTAGATGTAGGGCGTGAGTATGAACTAGCCCAACACTATGATAGCCTCACATACTTGAAAAAAACAAGGTTCTTGAAGAAACTTGAAGAAGAACTTGATTAGAAGTCTTAAAACCCTAGCTTGAAGGTAAACAATCAAGAAAACCTTTCTTGAGATTCTCAAGTTAGTTTCTTAAAATCTCTATAGCCAAAAATTATGATTTTCATGAGTGAAGATGAACATCTGATTGTTTTGAGATTTTTATGAGTCAAGAAATTCGTTGATGGTTTTCTTGGAGGTAAAAAGACAAAAACGATTATTTTTAATATTTTCCCGTCAGCTAATTCGTAACAGCACTGTATAGGTTACTAAAATAGTCATAACTTTTTACTCAAATTTTGGATTGACGTGAAACTGGTAGGGTTGGAAACTAGATTCAATTACCTTTAATTGGATAGGTTATAGCTCACGTAACTGTTAATATTCTAAGATATATGGTCGTTTAAAGTTGACCTAAGCAGAATCTTACTTCAAAACTTAATGAAACTTCAAGAACACTTATCAAGAACTCAAATCTTTAAATTTCAAGAACGAAATTACGCTGAATAAATCATGATTGGTGTGTGGGTGAAAGAACCCAACACTATGGAAACTTACATATCTTAATGGATTGAATCCTCGGTGAAATTCGCAAGCAATTCCTTACGACGATGAAGAATCTCGCTTTTTCCTCCTTTTCTCTTTTCTTGCGTTCCTCCTCCAAAACCCTAGCTCTATTTGGTAAATGTCTAAACTGATCTAATTCAGTTTAGACCCCTTATTAATTACCAAAAACAAATTAAAATAAAAGGTTAAGGAAAAGACCAAACTACCCTTTAAAATCCGGATTAGACATTTCCTTAATCCAACAGCCCAATTTCCAAAGAACATATCTCACTCATACGAACTCGGAATCGCGTAAACTTGGCGGCGTTGGAAAAATAGTTCCAAGAGCTTTCCAACCATATATATAACTACTCCTAAATCATCCTTATCTAGGAGTTATGATCATTTGAAAATGACAAAAACTCAACTTTTCTTGCTTACAATTTTCCAGATTTCCCTTGAACTTTCTAAAAACGAAAATTTCCAGATTTAAACTACATTCTAATTATTTCTAGATGCGGGATGTTACAATATCTCCCCCTTGGGAACATTCGTCCTTGAATGAGATTACTCTTACAATACTAAGGGTGATAACAACTAGTTCAAACGCCCAACAAGCAATTGCATACAAACCATATGCTTACTCACAATTTAGATAATGCTAAGAAGAAGATTAGTACCTTGATCTGCATTTTCTCCGGATTCAAAGAGATGCAGATATCTCTTCTTCATATCTTCTTCCGCTTCCCAAGTAGCTTCTTCAACAAATTGGTTCCTCCAAAGGACTTTGACTGATGCAACTTCTTTTGTCCTCAACTTGCGAACTTGGCGATCTAAAATTTGAATCGAAATCTCTTCATAAGACAAGTTATCCTTGACCCCAATATTTTCAGTTGGTATGATCAATGAAGGATAACCCATGCACTTCTTCAACATTGATATGTGAAATACCAGATGAACCCCTGCTAATTCTTATGGTAGCTCCAACTCATAAGCTACATTGCTCATCCTCTTGGCTATACGATAAGGCCCAACATACCGGGGACTAAGTTTCCCCTTTCAAACCTCATAACACCCTTCATGGGTGAAACTTTTAAATATACCTAATCATCTACTTCGAATTCTAACGCCCTTCTTCTAACATCAGTGTAGGATTTTTGACGACTCTGTGCCGTTTTCAACCTTTCTTGAATCACTTTCACCTTCTCCATAGCTTGATGGACTAAATAATCTGGTCCTATCAACCCTGCTTCACCCACTTGAAACCATCCAATGGGAGATCTACATCTTCTCCCATAAAAAGCTTCATATGGAGCCATTTTGATGCTAGAGTGGTAACTGTTGTTATAACCAAACTCAATAAGAGGTAGGTGATCATCCCAATTACCTTTGAAATCAATCACACATGCTCTCAACATATCCTCTAATGTCTGAATGGTACGCTCTTCTTGCCCATCTGTCTGAGGATGAAATGCAGTACTTAAGTTCACATTTGAACCCAAGCCTTTTTGGAATGACTTCCAAAACTGTGCAGTAAATTGTGCACCTCTATCTGAAATAATGGAGACCGGAACCCCATGAAGTCTTACTACCTCTTGAATATAAAGCTTAGCATAATCTTCTGTTGAGTTGGTAGTCTTTACCGGCAAAAAGTGGGCTGATTTCGTCATCCTATCGACAATCACCCAAATAGAATCATGCTGTCTGCAAGACCTTGGCAAGCCTGTGATGAAATCCACATTGATCATCTCCCACTTCCATTCCGGAAGTTCTATATTCTGAGCCAAACCACCAGGCCTTTGGTGCTCTACTTTCACTTGTTGGCAATTTGGGCACTTAGTTACAAATTCAGCAATGCCCTTCTTCATTCCATTCCACCAATACACTTCTTTCAAATCACAATACATCTTGATGGAACCCAGATGAATGGAATATCTGGAGCTATGAGCTTCCTCCATGATCCTCTCTTGGAGTCCATCTACCATAGGTACGCACAATCTACCTTGGTATCTCAATACACCATCTCCCCCTTGTTCAAAAGCTAATACTCTTTGTTTATGAACATTTACTTTTAAGTCTAGCAAAATAGGGTCTTGGTCTTGCTTCTCTTTCACTTCTGACACTAATGATGACTCAGCCCCATTCGTCACCACTATTCCTCCTTTTGTGGATTCCATAAGTCTGACTCCCAGGCGTGCAAGTCTGTGCACATCTTTTGCTAACTCTTTATTTTCTTCCTCAACATGGGCGGTACTACCCATAGACAACCTGCTTAAAACATCAGCAACAACATTAGCCTTACCTGGGTGGTAAATAATATTCATGTCATAATCTTTGAGTAACTCTAACCACCTCATCTGTCTAAGATTAAACTCTTTCTGCGTGAACACATATTGTAAGCTCTTGTGATCAGTGAATACATCAACATGAAAACCATACAAATAGTGACGCCATATCTTCAAAGAAAATACTACTGCAGCCAACTCTAAGTCATGGGTTGGGTAGTTCTTCTCATGAACTTTCAACTGTCTGGAGGCATAAGGTATAACTTTGCCATTCTGCATTAACACGCAACCCAAACCAACTCTAGATGCATCATAATACACCACAAAACCTTGGGTACCTTCTGGTAAGGTCAATACTGGAGCAGTAGTTAACCTCTTCTTCAATTCCTGAAAGCTTTTCTCAGAAGCTTCAGACCATTGAAACTTTACTGTTTTCTGAGTCAACTTCGTCAAAGGTGACGAAATGGATGAGAAACCCTCCACAAACCTTCTATAATAGCCAGTCAAACCCAAGAAACTCCTAATATCAGTTGGAGATGTGGGTCTAGGCCAATTCTGCACTCCCTCGATTTTCTAAGTATCAACTTTAATTCCTTCTCCTGACACAATATGGCCTAAGAATGCCACAAACTCAAGCCAAAATTCACATTTCGAGAACTTAGCATACAACTTCTTGTCTTTCAAAGTCTGAAGAACTATTCTGAGATGGCTAGCATGATCTTCTTCATTCCTTGAATGGATTAGTATGTCATCAATAAAGACGATAACAAACATATCTAAATAAGGTTTGAAGACTCTATTCATAAGATCCATGAACACTGCTGGTGCATTAGTCAACCCAAAGGAAATGACCAAAAACTCATAATGACCATATCTGGTTCTGAAAGTTGTCTTAGGATTATCACATTCCTTTACTCTTAACTGATGATAGCCTGATCTGAGGTCAATTTTCGAGAAACGGGAAGCACCCTAAAGCTGATAAAAAAGATCATCAATTATACGAAGAGGATACTTATTCTTGATGGTAACCTTGTTTAATTGGCGATAATCTATACACATCCTAAGGAAACCATCTTTCTTTCTCACAAACAAGATTGGAGCGCCCCAAGGTGAGATACTTGGTCGAATGAAACCCTTATCTAGAAAATCTTTCAACTGCTCTTTAAGCTCTTTCAACTCTGTTGGTGCCATTCTATATGGAGGAATAGATATCGGACGAGTATCTGGAAGAATAGCTATACCAAAGTCTATCTATCTCTCAGGAGGGACTCCGAGAAGATCATCTGGAAAGACTTCTGGAAACTCATTCACTACTGAAACTGACTGAATAGGAGGTACATCAACACTTGAGTCATTAACTTTGACTAAGTGATAGACACACCCCTTAGAAATTAACTTCCTTGCCTTAAGGTATGAGATAAAACGACCCTTAGACACTGCTGAACTTCTTTTCCACTCTAAGGCTGGATCATTTGGAAACTGAAACTTGACTACTCGAGTTCTACAATCAACTGAGGCATAATAGGCATGGAGCCAGTCCATACCAAGAATGACGTCAAAGTCTACCATGTCTAACTCAATTAAATCAGCCATGGTACTCTTTTGATTGACGAAAATAGGACAATCACGATAAACTCTCTCTGTTAGAATAGACTCACCATCAGGTGTGGAAACACTGAATGGTTCACTAAGTTGCTCAGGAATAACATCAAAATTCATAGCAACATATGGAGTTACAAAAGATAAACTCGCTCCTGGATCAAGCAAAGCATAAACAGTAAAGTCAAAGACTTGAATCATACCAGTGACAACATCTGGGGAATCTTCTTGCTCTTGGCAACTAGTGATCACATAGAGGTGGTTTGCTCCTCCGCCAGTACCGAAAGTAGCTCCTCTAGGTGCAGCTCTATCTGGTGGAGTGGCTGAAGAAGGCTGGGCTCTATTGCCCCCATTACCCTGCTTGTTCTTTGGACACTCTCGCATGAAATGCCCACTCTGACCACACTTGAAACAACCAGTGGAGCCCTCACGACAAACACCTGAGTGGTTCCTACCACACTTGGCGCAGGCAGGAGGCTTACTTCCCCCTTGCGCTACACTGCCCTGAGAATAAACAGGTTTAGCTCTGGAATTCTGACCATAGTACTTACCCTTGTTCTTAGGTGCAGGTGGACTAGCAGATGATAGAGCAGGTCTCCTTTGCTTCTGTTGGAAAGACGACCGGTTGACATTACTCCTCTGCTGTCCGAACTCATTCCCTGTCTTAGCCCTCTTGTTCTTGAACTCCTCCCTATCTCTTCGCTTCTCTTCCTCTACCTGTTGCACATAGACCATCAACCTCGAAATGTCCATGTCCCCAATAAGCATTTCTACCCGACCCTCTCTGCTTGATAGACAGCCCAAACCAGCAATAAACAAACTCATCCTACCCCTCATGTCCGCAACCATTTCAGGAACATAGCGAGACAGTTGGGTGAACCTCAACCCATACTCATGCACACTCAGAGAATCTTGCTTAAGTGTTAGAAATTCCCGTACCTTAGCCTCTTTCAATTCTCAGGGAAAGAAGCGCTTTAAGAAAGCTTCCTCAAAACAGGCCCAGCTCGCAGGTGGTGCATCCTTAGCTCTACCCCCTCTCCACTAATCTAACCAAGTCCTAGCAACATTTTTCATCTGATATGCAGCTAGCTCAACTCTCACAGTATCAGCAATATGCATCACCTCAAATACCTTCTTCAACTCCTCAATGAAGTTCTCCGGATCATCAGTAGTGTCTGAACCAGTGAAACTTGAAGGGTTCGTCCTCAAGAATTCTCGAATCCTTGAAGTGTCAGGCTCTTCCTACCGAGCTCCTCTCTGCTGCCCAGCTTGGTTGGTCACAACTTGACTCAGCATCCTAATTGCCTCTCTGAACTCAGCATTGGTCACTTCTCCTTGCGGTTGCACCTCAAGTGCATTGGGTAGTTCTTGCTCCTCAACATTCCTCCTAGCTGGACCACCTCTGACTGCTTTTTGTAGAGGCATGATTATCTGAAACACGCACAAGCACGAATTAGAGGGAAACTTTTTGGAGATCAACTCTAACGCACGAAATGAGTATGAAAGAAGTGAGGTAGTTCCTAAATGTTGCAGCCTCCTAATTATAGATGTGGTGCGCTTCACACCGATAACTAGGACTCTACAGACATAACTTCATAGACTCCCTAGGACTCTTGAACCCTGTGCTCTGATACAAAGTTTGTCACGTCCCAAGCCTACACCCTGGGTAAGACTGGCACTCGAAGACCACTGATTGCCACAAGTGAACCCTTGGCCTGGCTTACTTACTCAGCGGAAGACAATATTCATACTTAATGGTCAATAGCACTTAACTGAACTAAATTATAGGATAACTAAGAATGTTAAAAGCTAAACATTCAACTTAGCCAAAAGTGGCAACCCAAGTCTTAACAATAACAAATGATATTGAAAAAAAACTCAAAGGACTAACATCTGACTGTCTATGAAGCCTCTAATAACAACTAAGATGGATGTTGGGACAGACCCCACAACATCCTAATGAACTAAACTAGAAAGCAATGAAATGGATCCTCCGGAAAGCAAGGAGGCTCACCTACAGACTCTGGACGGCTCACTGGATCAACGATGCGCCGGAATGCCGATCCTAGTTACCTGTGTCTGCATCATAATACGATACAGGCCAACTGACATCAGTACATTGAATGTACGAGTATGCGAGTTGGAATGCTAAAATAATATAGGCTTGAAAGAATCTGAGAGAACTCATTTCAATATAAAGCAGTTCAAAAGCAAGTGCAATATAAAGAAAAGTTGTTTAAAAACATGATATCAAATCTGTGTGTATGCAAGATACAAGTAACTCTGAAATGTATTTAAAATTATAATGAACTAATGTATATAAAAATACAATAACTTATGTGGGAATTTCTCTAACCGACAACCATCACTTAAGAGCTATAGTGATGATACAACGATCTACCTCACGCTGCCAGCGCATCCTATACATGGCTAAAGGTATAGGACCTGAACTGCCTAATGGATCCACTAGTCTATTTCGAAAGGGGTTCATATAAAGAGTATGACCCATTTCTACCCATGATGGCTATATGGTTTTATGGAGACGTGAGTTATCTAAACTCATGCCCGCCCCCAATTCGGTGCTCAATACTACTCCCAAAATATAATAGCTCTTATGTTTTAAAAACATACTTCTCCTGTGATTTGAGATTAGTGCTCAAAACTTAGCTCAAACGCTATCTTGGAAATCTCAGTTTCCCTACTTGCTTCATTTAAAAAGCTAATACTCTTTCTTGAAAACTAGCCTGAAGGCTCTTTGAAAATCTCAGTTTCCGCTCTTATTTAAATGTGAAAACATTTTAAATCTCTTTGGGAATACTTAGTCCCCATATTCTTTTGAAGAAATGAACTTCAAATCTTTACTCTTTACTCTTTACTCAACTTGATCTTTAAGTCTTAAAACAAAGTTAAAAGCATTTTGTAAAAGACTTCTTGAAAAGACTGTAAGAACTTCCTAGACTTGGCTCTTGACTTTCCTTGAATTTGAATTTATGGATTCAAGGTTCATGATCTCATGTTTATGGAGTATCTCAATAACAATATAGCAATTCGATAATAATTAGGAATAGAACTTTCAAAAGAAACACAAACTCAAGAACTCAAAATCACCTTATTTCAAGAATACTCAAATCTAGGGGGGAAAAATCCTAGATTCCTCTTTTACTGATTTAAACGTAGATGTAGGGCGTGAGTATGAACTAGTCCAACACTATGATAGCCTCACATACTTGAAAAAAACAAGGTTCTTGAAGAATCTTGAAGAAGAACTTGATTAGAAGTCTTGAAACCCTAGCGTAAAGGTAAACAATCAAGAAAACCTTTCTTGAGATTCTTAAGTTAGTTTCTTAAAATCTCTATAGCCAAAAAATTATGATTTTCATGAGTGAAGATGAAAATCTGATTGTTTTGAGATTTTTATGAGTCTAGAAATTCGTTGATGGTTTTCTTGGAGGTAAAAAGACAAAAACGATTATTTTCAATATTTTCCCGTCGGCTAATTCGTAACAGCACTGTATAGGTTACTAAAATAATCATAACCTTTTACTCAGATATTGGATTGATGTGAAACTGGTAGGCTTTGAAACTAGATTCAATTACCTTTAATTGGATAGGTTATGGCTCACGTAACTCTTAATATTCTAAGAGATATGGTCGTTTAAAGTTGACCTAAGCAGAATCTTACTTCAAAACTTCATGAAACTTCAAGAACACTTATCAAGAACTCAAATCTTTAAATCTCAAAAACGAAATTAAGCTGAATAAATCATGAATGGTGTGTGGGTGAAAGAACCCAACACTATGGAAACTTACATATCTTAATGGATTGAATCCTCGGCAAAATTCACAAGCAATTCCTTATGACGATGAAGAATCTAGCTTTTTCCTCCTTTTCTCTTTTCTTGCGTTCCTCCTCCAAAACCCTAGCTCTATTTGGTAAATGTCTAAACTGATTTAATTCAGTTTAGACCCCTTATTAATTACCAAAAACGAATTAAAATAAAAGGGTATGGAAAAGACCAAACTACCCTTTAGAATCCGGATTGGACATTTCCTTAATCCAACAGCCCAATTTCCAAAGAACATATCTCACTCATACGAACTCGGAATCGCACAAACTTGGCGGCGTTGGAAAGATAGTTCCAAGAGCTTTCCAACCATATCTATATATACTCCTAAATCATCCTGATCTAGGAGTTATGATCATTTGAAAATGGCAAAAACTCAACTTTTCTTGCTTACAATTTTCCAGATTTCCCTTGAACTTTCCAAAAACGAAATTTTCCAGATTTAAACTACATTATAATTATTTCTAGATGCGGGATGTTACAAAAATATTATAATAAAAACTACGAACTATATGATAGAGAAAAAATTATATGGGATAAAAGATTAAATAAAAAATGGATACCTAAACCAATAACTGAACGACATGGTTTTTTAAATTTAGACTGTGTAGCAGATATAAATAAAACAATCCAATTATGGATGTGATACATATCAAAACAATTAATAGATAACAAGATAGTAATAACAGAGGCACCAAGATACATAGAAAGAACACTTATAGGAACAGTAAAATTATGGCTACAAAATTTAACAAGTGAAAGCTTAACAACTTTAAGAAGTAATAAAAAATTCGATGGAGGAATAGCTACTAAATCTATGGAAATACTATATAAATACGAAATAGCTATAAGAAATGAATTTAGTAGTATGACAACAGAGGTAGAAGAACAAAATAAAGAAAAAAATCATAAATCGGAATCTAATGACAAAATTAGCAATATGTAATATGTGTTACATAGATGAATATACATGTGCATTTAGAGAATACTATTATAAAAGAACATATAGCACAGGAGAAAGTAAAGAAATAAGCAAATTATATTTTACAAAATTACCAGAACCTTTTAATTCAAAAATGATAAAAAGTTGGAATGAAGCAGAATTAACGGATACCTTAGGAGCTAGAATGAAATTCTTGCAACGATGGTTTATGGAACTATGTGAAAAACATAAAGAAGAAATAAAAATGGAAAAAATATTACTCCCTCCATCCCATTTTATGTGGCAACATTTCCTTTTTGGTCAGTCCCAAAAAAAATGTCACATTTCCATATATGACAAATATTTAAACATACAATTCCTCTTTTACCCTTATTGGTGCCACTTAATTTTAAAAATAATACTCCTTTTTTTTTTTATAAAAGGTCAACAATAATTAATTGAACCTGCAATTTCTCTTTCCTATAAAAACAATGTTGCAGCTTTTTGTTGTATATGACTAGAATACCATTTTTTAGTCCATTTTTTTTTCCTAAGCATTTTGTACTCTTTCCAATTTATATAAATTTTTTTGTCCACAGTTATTCTTCGTTCTTTCTAATGTTTCACCAAGAAAAAAAGATTTGCATTTTTACATTACATTGCTTTCTTATTTTTTCACTAAAATTTTGGGGCTTTCACTTAGTAAGGTAATGATTTTAATGAAAAGTATTCTAACATGAATTTGATGATTATCTTAAATTACAATCTATTTAAGGAAAATCAAAAACTTCAAATTCAAACTAGATAGTGAACAATTCAATAATAATCGTTTCGTAACATTGCTCTCAACTTACAATTTTAATTCAATATCAATGAAAATTGATTTTAAGATTAAATTAGCAATAAGGCACCCAAAAAAATGATGACAATGCTACAAATAATTCATGCTACTTTGGATCCATTGTAGTTTTTGTTATACTTTCATAACTAATTGCCATAAGTACAAAAATTACATATGGTCACCATGATTGTAAACAATAGTAATGCTCCTAATATACTTGACAAAATATCATTTCAACTTTCACATATTAAAGGAGTACAAAAATTACATGGTGATCACCTTAGATGTACACAATACTAGTACTTTCTCTACTTATAAAACATCATTTCAGTTTTCATTTGTTAAAATTTTCTATGTTCCTGCAAAATTATCAAAAGTGCATTTCAAAAAAGAAAATTTTGACATACTAGTAATCCCTATCATTGTTGAAGTAGAGTTGAAACATGATTGACAATACCAATATCACAACAAAGTTGAAGAGGAAGATTGTCTTCTCTTTCTAATCTATTTTTGTTCAAATGAGGCACTTTGTAGTTGTTGCCTCCATTATCTTTCATCACCTCAATCATACAAGATTGTAAAGTAAGAAATACATGGTTGAGTTGTTCAACCTTCATTTCATCAAAAGATCTTTCCACCGCTTCCACTAATTCATCAACATTTGAAAGAGCCTTTTGATATTGAAGAGATTGGATTGCTCTAAAAAATCCAAGGTCCAACACATTTAAATCAGGGCTGTTAGGTGGTTGAAAACATAGTCTAATGTCGAATCCATCTTTTTGGGCAGCTTCAACAAATTCCAAATCATTGACACCAATATGTGGTCTTGCATTATCTTGTTGTATAAAGATAGGAATGTTTGAATCCCAAGCTGGCCATTTTGATCTAATGGCAGGAAGAACTTTCTCAATCAAACAAGCCCTAGTGATATCTTTAGTTACTGATATAATGAGTTTTGTTTCGAGAGTTCCTGCTGTTCGATTTTTGCTATTCCGCTTAGTTGGTTCCTTAACTACAAATGGAAAAATACCTATTTTTCCAGAAAATAGCTCAATTCCATTTTCATCAAATCGAGGACGAGCAACAGCAGCCATAAACATAACTTTTGGAATAAAGTTTTTACTTTTGCAAGAGCGATATGGATCAGTCTCATGTTCTTCAGGAAGTAGGTAGTACCTTTCACTCTTTTTAGATTAAAAAAACCATTTCTCGTCAATGTGAACATAATTAAACATATTCACAAATTTCGGATTTGTCTGAATTGTGCTCTGATCAAGCATTGAAAAGCAAAATTCAAGTCGTACCTTCTTATTTTGTTCGGTTAGTTGAGGCTTAATGGAATTGGTATGTGTCCGAATAGTGCCATCTTTTATCCGCCGAAAGACAGTTGATTTTGTCATGTTCATCGCAAAAGCCAGAGATCGAATATTTGTTCGATGACAAAGTGGAGTTTCTTTAACTTGATTAATGTCAACTTCCACCCATTTTCTTCCAACTCTGCCTACAAGTTTCGAAGACACATCCAACGGTGTACCATTATCAACAGATGATTTACATTGCTTCCAAATGCGTGAAATAGTTCTTCTTGATTTGTTGAACAAAATACTAGCTTGTTTTAAAGATCCATATTTGAGTTTTCCTTCCTTGCTTTCTTTCAAAAGCCAATCTGCAATGGCTTGATGTTTTTCAAATTTTAATCGCTTGCTTTTAGTGGTTGGATCTTCCGGAAATACAACTATACTCATTTCTGGAGTATAAGCAAGAAACGAAAAAAACGGAGATGAAAGAAAACAATACAATAGTCCTGCAAGAGAAATTATTCAAAGGTAACAGAGGGAAAAATGACATAAAAATATAAAAAACATCTCTCTTAATAGCACTTGCTGAAAAAATTCAAACAAAATTATGATTTCGCGCCATAAATTTAATGTGATTTTGGCGCCACAAATCTAAAAATAATTGGAATCAAGAAGAGGATTTTTTTTTAAAAAAAAACATGATTTGTAGAAATGGGACGATCTTCTTCATTAGAGAAAGAGAGAGTGGTTTCTAAACTACTTAGAAAGAGAAAAGAGAAAATGAGTAATTTTGGGAACATAAATCTGAAAAGTTACTGTGCTTTTATCTTTTTTGACTTTGGCCTTCACCAATATATAGGAGAGAGAAAATGAGTGTACTTTTTTTTAAAAATTGGAATGTGTATATTTTGTTTTTAAATTTTAATATTATTATTTTTTGAAGGGCAATTTGGTAAACATTCAAAGTCTTCATCCATTTCTTAAACTCCGTGCCCGATCAAATGTTGCCACATAAAAAGGGACGGAGGGAGTAGTAAAAAATATGGCATGTTGCAAAAATAAAACAACACCTTAATTTGGTTGTACGGATAGGTATTATAAAAATATAAAGAAATATATTAAAAAATGCAGATTAAAATATAAATATAAAAAACCAAAAAGAAGACACTATGTAAAAAACTACAAAACCAAAAGACCATATAGACCAAAAAGAAAACTAACGGAATGTACTTGTTATAATTGTGGAAAATTAGGACATATAGCTAGAGATTGTAAATTACCTAAAAATCCAAAGAAAAAACAAATATCAGAAATAATAATAGACGATGAAAAATATACACAAATAGAGTACGTAGATTATGAATTAGAAAGCAATGATAGTATATATGAATTATCGGAAAATGAAATAGAAAATAGCTCAGTAATAGAATCGGATAATGAATACGATATCAATGACTGAAAAAGATATACAAATAATAACTAAAGAAAAATATCAAGATGAAGAATCGACAGAACAAAAAATAATATTTGATAATAATATATTTGAGCAAATAAAAGGAAAAGAATTAGACCTAAGTGTAGCAAAAATATTCGAAATACCAACAATAAGAAACTGGTTTAAACGACAAAAAGAAGAATATTACGTAGTAAGTCAAAGAGAACATATCATAGATTGCAAATACACTAAAGGAAAAGCTAAAATACCAATAATAAATAAACGAATAATAAATAAAGAAATACAAGATATTAAGGCTAAAAATCCAATTAAATATGTACATTTAGGAGGAACAGAAATATTAATAAAAGCATGTTTTAGAGAAGGAATAGATACACCCATAGAAATATACTTAGCAGATGATAGAATTATACAACCTATAGAAAAAAGCATAATAAGTGCGGTAAAAGGTAACCTCATATACCAAAAATTTAAATTTATAATAAGTGCTAATTACTCAGTAGCAGTAAATGACAGAAATATAGATAAATCATTAGTATTATATTGGAAAATGTCAGGAATAGAACTAGCCCCGGGAAGTAAAATATTTACAGCTAGATGTAAAAACTTATATGTTTTAACGACAAAACACAAAATAACAGCAAAAAATAAAATAAATAAAATAAAAATAGAAGATCCCTTTGAAAGAATAGTTACAGTCATAGATAAAAATGATTATAGTTATAATGAAATTGATATAGAAGAAGATTTAGAAATAGTAAAAGAAAGACTAAGCACATCGAAAAGAATAAACAATGAGATACCCCAAATATCATCAAAAATGAGTACCTCAAGGAGAATAGATAAAACCCCACTAAAATCAATGGAAGAAGACATAAAACCATATCATTACTACATCACGGGAATAATGGAACAACGAAAATATTTAATACTAATAGATACAGGACGAGAAGAAAATTATATTACAAGAGAATTAGTGACGGAAGATGAAATAATAACTATTGAACAATCATGCTCCGAACTACCAAAAGCATTAATATATACCGAAGAAACTACAGAAAAGGAAATAATCATCGGAGGAGTACCAATAGTGATAAAATTCAAAATATATCAAGGAAATGAAAATATCATCTTAGGAATAAAATGGTTAGAACAAGTAAAACCATATAATCTAGAAGACAAACAATTAACAATAAATTATGAAAATAAAAGGGTAATAATAAAAAGGACTTTAGTATGATAAAAATATGAAAATATATATACTTGCGAAGATAATAATAGAAGGATATTACAACCGATATTATACACCAATGATAGATACGGGAGCAGAAGCTAATATATGTAAATATAATTGTTTACCAGAAGATAAGTGGGAAAAATTAAAAACACCTATAGTAGTAACAGGATTTAATAATGAAGGAAGCATGATCACATATAAGGCAAAAAATATAAAAGTACAAATATGGGATAAGATATTAACTATAGAAGAAATATATAACTTTGAATTAACTACAAAAGATATGCTATTAGGAATGCCATTTTTAGAAAAATTATACCCACATATAATAACAAAAACACACTGGTGGTTCACGACACCGTGTAAACAAAAAATAGGAGCAAAAAGAGTAAATAATAAAAAACGAAAAACAACAGAATGGATAAAAGGAAGTGAAAAAATTACACAAAAATTAGAAAATATAAAAGAAGAAGACCCTAAAATAGAATTAATTATATTCTCTATAGATAAAGTAAAAATAATCCAAGATAAGTTAGAATTATTATATAGTGAGGATCCTTTACAAGGATGGGAGAAACATAAAACAAAAGTAAAAATTGAGCTAATTGATAATAATAGTATAATAACCCAAAAACCATTAAAGTATAATTTTAATGATTTAACCGAATTTAAGATACATATAAATGAATTACTAGAAAAAAGATATATACAAGAAAGCAATAGTAAGCACACAAGCCCGACATTTATCGTAAATAAACATAGTGAACAAAAAAGACGAAAAAGCAGAATGGTTATTGATAATAGAAATTTAAATGCAAAAACTAAAACATATAATTATCCGATACCAAATAAAATACTAAAGATAAGACAAATACAAGGATATAATTATTTTAGCAGATTTGATTGTAAATCAGGATTTTACCACTTAAAACTAGAAGAAGAATCTAAAAAACTAACAACATTTATTGTACAACAAGGATTTTATGAATGAAATGTATTACCATTTGGATATAAAAATGCACCAGGTAGATGTCAATACTTTATGGATAACTACTTTAAACAATTAGAAAATTGTGTAGTATATATTGATGATATATTACTATATTCTAAAACCCAAGATAAACACATAAGATTATTAGAAAAATTCATACATATTATAGTAGGTGTACATTAAAGTAAGTAGTAAAAGTCATAAAATAGGTATGGTATGTCATAATATGTCATAAGGTAGATATATATTAGTCATAAAGTAGTATAGTACGTGCACATTATTGTGCACTACTGTAGAGATAAGATAGGAATTGTAAAGCAGTAGTCGTCTCCTTTCTATATAAAGGGACGCATATGTAACATAGAGGGGGGCAACGCCTAAACGTAATAAAAACTTTCATAAAAACCCACTCTCTTAAGATACTAAATACTTAAAAGTTAATGGATAAATCTGAAATCCAATAAGATATTTCAGATAGCATGGCTAAGCAAGAGGCAAAAGTATATTGTTCAAAAAATATGCGAAACTAATTTCATATAATCCTGAATATCATATATATGATTGAATAAATTTATGTTAGTTATTATGTATTAGAATTATTTGAATCATGATTTCTAGTTTATTAGCACACTGGAAACAGAGAGAAAATTTCTATACTATGTCATCCTAATGTTGAAACCGGTAGGCGAGGAAAGCCGTTTAGGGGAGTAAACAAAGTTGAGGCGCTGATAAGAAGGAAGTATCCGCTAAAGTACGATGCTAGTAGTGACAGGAAAACATGATAAAGATAATCTAGTTCATGATGATCTAATATGAATTTAATCAATTATGAATATGATAGGAAGGAATAATTTGAAATAAAAAACCTGCATAATAAAGAACATGACTACATACATGCATGATGAAATGATAAAAAACTACGAAACTTTAATCTTATATGTACTTAAAAATATATAAATAATTGAATTAAGAAGAATAATATGAGAAAAAATATTTAATGATTACGAATCAGAAGATATATTAAATCAAGAATGGTATGAAATAGACCTACATGATTTAGACCTCGAAAGAATAGAATGGTATGATTTAGAAATAAATTCAGATTAAAATGAACTACAAATATTTACAATATTGGATAAAATCTATGGAAGATATAAAACTATTAGAATAATTAATCAAGGAAAATTTATATATATACCAAAGAACCCAAGATATGTTATATCTAGAATATAGCATAAATAATATTAGAGAAATATTCAAATTAAAACAACTATCGGAAGAATATTACAATAAATATTATTACATTTTACCATGAATTCCGCACCAAAAAATGGTACACTACCACATACCACACTACCACTTCCATGAATTTTTTAACTACCACACTACCACTTCCGAAAAATGGTATGGTTTTGGTCAAAGATGAACCTAACCACAACAAATATATTGGATAGGGCATGATTGTTTTATTAGTCCCCCAAGCATGGGTTGCTGGAAGTAACACAACACAATTTCTGAATGGTTAACTTTAGGTTTCTTAAGGTATCTTTAGGTGCTAAATTTTAATTATTATACTAATGGGTACCAAGGTGTTAACTTTTTTTGGAATTCTACAATACTTTAAAAAGTTAAGATAACTGTTTTTGCACTTTATATTAACATTGCTTTATTTACATGTAATAAATACTTAATTATAATTTGATAATTTTTTTTAAATTGACAGTATAATATTTCTTATAATAATTCGCAAGACAAGAATAAATATATATAAGTTATTGTATGTTACATAACACCACAAATGTTATGTCATAGTTAAGTTCTTATTGATTATATTTTTGAAAACTTTTTCAATTGAGTAAATTATTATAAACTATGAAAATTATTCTAGAAATAGTAGAATTATTTAAAAATAGAATTGATTCTTGATCTGATTGAGTATGCCAATTAGAGCATCGTTTTTATTTGTATAATATTTCATATTAATTTTAAATACATAAATATGTCTAAATCATCAATATTGTAGTTGTAACACCCCGATAATTTCTAAGTTAAGACTCAAACAATTCTTCATTTACATGTAAGGTCGTATCAGGTGATTCTTAAATTGATCATATGTGTAAATGTCAATTCTTTAGTGAGAGCATAAATTTGGAGATGAATTAAGGCCACATAATCCCCTAGCACAAAGTTGAGTTGAAAGCTTTCTTAGCGATTAAGTTTTGATGTAAGATTCTACTTTGGCCAACTTCGAACGACCATATCTCTTATAATATAAAGAGTTATGTGGCCCATAACCTATCAAATTAAAGGTATTTGAATCTTATTTCCAAGGCCACAAAATTTGCTTCAATCCGAGTTTCAAGTAACACGTTATGACCATTTTAGTAACCTGATACGGTGCAGTGATGAATTAGCAGATGGGAAAACAACTAAAAGGGTCATTTTTGTCTTTTTACCTCTAAGAAAACTCTTAACAAATTTCTTGACTAATTAAAGGACCAAACCAATTAGATTTTCATCTCTTAATCCCTCATTCTCTTCTCTCTCAAATCCTAAGGCAAAACCTAAGGAAAAATCAAAGTAGAAGACTTCATTCAAGATTCTTTCAATCTTTTTGAAGATTTTTCTTCAAGGTAATTCCTTCTCCAAGAATTTCATTCTTTCCAACTCAAATTCCTTCATACAATTATGAATCATTAATGATAATCCTAATTCTTCGCCATAGAGTTTCAAGAAACTAATTCAAGAATCTCAAGAAAAGTTTTCTTGATTGTTCTCCTTCAAGCTGGGGTTACAAGGCTTCTAGTCAAGTTCGTATTTAAGATTCTTCAATGAATTTGTTCTTCCAGGTATGTAAGTCTATCATCGTGTTGGACTAGTTCGTCATCACACCGTAGATCTACTTTTAAATCAGTAAAAGAGTAAATATAGGGTTCAAACCTTAGATTCGAGTATTCTTGAGATGAGTTGATTTTGAGTGCTTGAGTTCCTGATTCTTTTTAAAATTATATTCCTAATTATTGAATTTCT
Organism: Solanum stenotomum; assembly: GCF_019186545.1. Lineage (NCBI taxonomy): Eukaryota > Viridiplantae > Streptophyta > Magnoliopsida > Solanales > Solanaceae > Solanum > Solanum stenotomum. The sequence continues at coordinate 60,257,776 of NC_064284.1, read as the reverse complement.
ATATGTTATGCATTGATATTCTTAAGTTGATTCGTTCATGTCTATATTTTAGTGTGAACACTATGAATTGAGTATTCTTGAGATGAGTAGTATTGTTGAGTTCTGAGTATTGAGTTTTCAATAATGTTATTGAGATTCTTGAGTTGATTCGTTCATGTCTATATTTCATCATAAACCCTATTTTGAGTTATAAATCTTGAGAATCTTTTAAAATAAACATTTGTGTTTTAAACTGAGTTTTCGAGCAAGTTAAGAGGAGTTTGAGAAAGAGTATAAGGGAACTAAGTATTTCCCAAATGTTTCATTTTTACATGAGGAAAGAGTATTATTTTGAGAAAAGAGAAACTTTGATTTCTAAACGAGTTTATGTGTTAATAGATATTTCAAGGCAGTTACCTTTATTAAGAGGAAATAGTTTGAGCAATTATCTCAAACCAGAGAAATAATATGTTTTATACATTTGAGCATTGATGTACCGTGAATTTATAGTATTTTTGATGCATTAAACTTGGAGTTTTTCATGAGTCTTAGTCTTTTTTTATTAGGTATAATGATTTTTTATCTAATTTTGCATGAAATAGGTTTTGGAGTAGTGGTGTTGAAAGATCCTGATTGGCAACATATGAGCCCACCTACAAGCCGTCGTTCCTTCGACGAGCTGTAGGTGGAAGGCGTGGATGAAGGTTCTAAGAAAATGGACTAAGCATGGAACCACAGAAGCTACTGATGAGTCGTGAGTCGGGAATTTTATTAAATTGATATTGTTAAAAGGATATTGATGATTTTTAAGTTTCTTCATTCAATTACATCTATTTAGCTTATTTTGAAAAAAAATATATTTCTATCTCAAATTCAAGTTTAATATAATTCATCATTTTAAGGAGTTTATTTAAGTTAGTTCATGAACAAAGAGTTACTTTAAAATAAAAATGTGTCTAATAAATTCAAACAAAGACAAATTAGAAAGAAAAATGGCATAAAAGAGAAAGATAATGAAAAAGGAGAAGAAGTGTGCGCGTGTGGGACTCCAATGACATAGGGCCAATTCTTGAACTCTTTTATCCATTGAGTTAAACTTCTTTCTTGTTTTAGGTGGTTCATTTTAATATATATATATATATATATATATATATATATAAATAAAATTGGAATTTAACCTTATATATAGTGTGATTTTTCAAAGGGAGTTTGAGTGAACCCCAACCCTTGGTTGCATCTAGATCCGCCCTTGCTACCAGGTTTGCCGTTCCATTGTCATACTTGGAACTAAAGCCCCTCAGTACTCCTCTTTCTATGAATTTCTCTACAAATAATAAAGCTAGACCAAACATGAATAAAGTTAGGGTGGAGGTTAATCTTACTAAGCCAAAACTAAATTCGATTTGGGTTTAATCTTAAACACGAATCTAATATAATCCGTTGAAAGGTTTTACTCAAAAATTTGAATACGAGAACGTTTCTAAGTTTTGTCGACATTGTAAAATGTAAGATGGTAGGACACTATTAACCAATGTTGACATGTTGATACTCCGTTCAATTCTACAGGAAACAAAACCAAAGAGGTAGAGCAAAAATGTTGGGCAGATTATGGCACTTTCTTCCATAATTGTTAATATATATAGGATATCATAAAATATTACTGAATATGTCATCAAATTCTTTTAGGAAAAAAAACCTCACAATTTTTTTTTCACATACTTGTTTAGTATTTATTCCTAAGACTAGCTCACCCGATTGTTTTGCTCAATATAGACCTATTAGCTTGTCTAATTTCACCAACAAGACCATTTCTAAAATCTTTGCTTTTAGATTTAACTCGTTGTTACCTAGACTTATCTCTGAGAATCAGTCGGGCTTTGTCAAGGATAGGTAAATGTTCAGTTAGCTCAAGAAATTGTTCACTCTATATCTCAATCTAATAAAGGTTGTAATATAGTAATGAAGTTGGACATGGCTAAAGCTTATGATAGAATGTCTTGATTCTTTGTTATTTCAGTCCTAGAGAAATTTGGATTCTTTGATCAATTGACTAACTTAATTATAAATCTTATACTCCCTCCGTCCCATTTTATGTGAAGTAGTTTAAGAAAGAAAGGAAGACTTTTAAAACTTGTGATCCAAAATGAATGATAGAAATTTGTGTGTGTTGAAACTATGACCTCCTTAATTCGGTAAAGGAACGCGTACTTACTACTTGTTCTTTACTGTTTGCTAGTTGAAGTAAACAATTTTGTAGAATAACAATTAGTTCACAACTTTGTATTATTTATCTCAACTCCAAACACCACAATGATTACACGCCTATGTAATATAAGGAATTATAAACTCTAATTCCTAACTACCCAAGACCAAAACCCCCAGGTTCAAGTCTTCTACTGTCTTCCAAATTTCTCAAACTTGTTAGACGTATCCTACACACACAACTCGATTGTAATGAAAAAACTCTTAACTACAATCGTACAACTTTTTTCCACAAACTCGCCGCATTCCCAAGAAAATTACAAAACTCTCTCAAACTCTCTTTGACATCGTTTTGATGGACTCTCTATGTAAGTGCGCAAACTTCCTTGAAGAAGTTATTGCCCTATTTATAGATTTGGACTTGAATCCAAAACCTATTTCAACTTGGACTCCTACTTGTGCTCTGCTTCCTCTTCCGCTTGGAACTTAGAAGTTCACGCGTAGTATTCCTGCTTCGTGTAGAACTCCTTTATTGCGCAAACCTACTCGATTTCCAAATCCTTCTCCCAGTCTGATTAGATGAACTTGAAACATGTAAACACAACCTGTTATATGCAACTTTGTCATTCTTCAAAATACTTAACTTATTTCCACTTAACAAACCCTTTTTGACGATGGCAAATTATTCAAGCTTTGTATTGAATCTGTATTGCATTGAACTTTTGGATACTAGTAGGTATCACAGCAAATCGAAACATGTATGCGTAACATGTGTATGCAAGCAAGCTTCCCCCTTTTGACATCAGACAAATAACTGAGAAGGACCTATACACACCATAGTAAATAAAAACAACATAATAAACCATAACAAAAAAAACCACCAACTTAGTCATTAGTTACACAACAGAATTAAGCAACAAAAAACCATTATCTGCAAAATTCAGAATTGCAAATATCGTCTTTAAAAAGAACCCAAAACACATAACAAGGCATATGCAAGCTGGAGTGTTGATTTAAACAGAGGGTGGCATGCAAGAGGATGAGGACGGAGAACCCTTGGCTAACAGATCAACAATATACTTCAGATGGGCAGAGTTAGAGGTTCTTTCAGTCTCCAGTGTTGCTTGAGTCGTAGCAAGCTCTTCCTTGAGTCTAGAGTTTTCTTCGACCAGTCCAGCATTCTCAAGCCCGTAGCTAATATGCAACTGATCCATAGCAGCTGCGTGAGAGACCTTAAGAGCAGCAATTTCCTCACCCTTTGCAGTCAATAATGCTCTCAGCTGTTGTATAGGTGCATTTGCCCCTCAGAGGTAGCAGGTATAACAACATGATCCACTTCCCCCAAAAACATCTTTTGTACTTTGCACTTGCCACTCTTTAACCGGAACTTGAAAGAACTCAAAAACCTCTCCCAACCAGAACCCATACCCTAGCCCATGGTCGTTGTCATCATGCACAGAGATCCTATGAATATGACTAAGAATTAACTGTGGCAGATTAATTTGAACCTGAGATATCAGCAATTCCATGAGCGTGAGATTCAAATAGTTAGCCTCCGTACGCTTATGCTTCCTAGGGAGAATGATCTTATGTACTACATCAAAAAGCAACTTATGTAAAGGACGCATGGCTCTTTTATCCACCCTAGTGTAATCCTCAAGCATAGGATCATTTGCAAATCGACGCGATATTTCTAGGGCTGATGGGAGACCCTTCAAGGGAGGCCAAGTACGTTTGACATAGTGACACCATCCTACATTAGGCACACCCAGTATTGTTGACCGAACCTCAGCTGTTAATGTGAAATATATACCTCCAACCATGCTAGAAATTGAAGAATCAGACCCAACCACATTACTATAAAATTCCCTAGTTTCTTTCCTACCCATCTTACGCCGTCGATTACCCTGAAGAAACAGAGCACTCCAACCCTGTGCTTGTAACAGGACAAGCAATTCACCCATTTCATTTCTCCCAAAACCTGTAATAACTCAACCCCTAATCACACTTCTTTTCTTAAATGACTTTATCCTAGCCTTACAATTTTCAGCGATAACTTCAATATCATCATCAAAATCTTCATTTGAACCAGATTTCTTAACAGACTTAGATACAATGCCCTGTTCTTTAGACACATTTCTCTTCCATTTACTACCCTTCTTGGTTTCAACTACGTTATCATCAATCTCTATAAGATTCGAAGGAGCAACACACTTACTTTTTACAGGATGGATTCTTGGTAGACTTAGTAAGAAGAGCCCTATCCCGAGTACGCTGCACCGATCTAGTCACTCAAACCGGAGTCTTCACTGGTGAGTCAGAGATAGGATTTTCTTGAGACTTGGGAACAATCATAGCAAGGGGTTGACATAACTCTGTGCGAAGTCGTGAACGAAGCTTCTTAGAAATCAAGTAGACCAATGGAATATCATCGTCATCATCATACGAGATATGACCTTTTTCCTTTGATGATTTTTGTTCCCCCTGACAATAAGAATCCGTATTTTCAATACCACCAGAGTCAGGCTCCATGTTCTGGTTTCTTTCTTCCCCCTGAGTTTCAGCTTCCTCCATGAGAGGATAGGCAGGATGTGTTACACCAAATGAGTCAACAAACATTACGTCGGGTAGGATGAAATGACTTTCTTGATTCTCGAAGGGTACGATAGCAAGGTCGTCATTTTTAGACGGTGATAGCATGATTAGGGAATTGTTTGTGATGATTTGGGAATAATTTGGGAACGAGGGTGATAATAAGAAAGAAGGTTTTTGTGGAGGATGAAGAGGTATGAAACTTAATTTGAGAATGGTTACTAGGGAGTGGAAGGGTTTTTGGAGAAGAGAAACAGGTTGATTTGATGGTGAGGTTAGATTGATTTGATTTTTGGCGTTTTTGAATCATATCTTTCTATATTTTGGATAGTGTGCACAAGTCATAATATTTTGGTCCTTTTTAAATAAGTATAGTGAGCAAACCTGTAATCGTAAGATGATGATTTTTTGACGTCCTAATCCTTGAGTCCCTAATTACCTGAGAAAAGTGAATTCTTTTAGTTACAGTTCATTATGAATGCTAAAAGCTTTATGAATAGCATGTACTCGAGCACCATAGTTTACTACTTGAGCATAGATACTTAGGCGATCTTTATCATCCCTAATTCCAAACTGCTTCCTTCAAAGTGTTCCCTTGCTAATGTCTTGGTGATAGTGTCAGCAATTTGTTGTTCAGTGGCAAAAAAACTCATGGAAATTAGCCCATTTTCTACGTTGTTTCTTAGAAAGTGATGACGAATATCGATGTGTTTTGTTCTCTTATGTTGTACAGGATTTTTTGCAATGTTGATTGCACTTGTGTTATCACAAAAGATTGGGACACACTCAATACTAAGACCAAAATCACTGAGATGTTGTTTAATCCTTAATAGTTGAGCACAACATGAGGTTGTTGCTACATATTCAGTTTCGGCGGTGGATAATGCAACTGAGTTTTGTTTCTTTGATCCCCAAGAGATTAAACATGATCCTAGAAAGTGAGCCACACCTGTGGTACTTTTTCTGTCTGCTAGATAACCAGCATAATCTGCATCATCATACCCTACTAATCCAAAGTTACTCACTTTTGGATACCATAGTCCTAAATGAGTGGTTCCTTACAAGTATCTAAGAATTCTTTTAACTACTTGGAGATGAGATTCTTTGGAGTTAGTTTGGAATCGAGCACATAATCCTACACTAAACACAATATCAGGCCTGTTATCTGTAAGATACAAAAGTGACCCGATCATACCTCGATATAGTTTTTGTTCCACAACAGAACCTATTCCTTCGAGGTCTAATTTTGTGGCTGTAGCTATTGGGGTATTTATTTGTTTAGCATCTTCCATTTTGAATCTTTTGAGCAGTTCCTTAACATACTTTTGCTGGTGAATTAATGTACCTGTAGGTGTTTGCTTTATTTGGAGCCCTAGAAAGTAGTTCAATTCTCCAATCATGCTCATCTCAAACTCGTTGCTTATAAGGTTGGGAAATTCGTTAGTGAGTGCCTTGTTTGTGGCTCCAAAGATTATGTCATGTGCAATCAGTGAATCATTTCCTTTGTTTCTGAGAAACAGTGTGCTGTCAATTTTACCTCTTGAATATCCATGACGGAGAAATTTTGACAATCTATCATACTATGCCCTTGGAGCTTGTTTTAACCCATACAGAGCCTTTCCAAGTTTGTAGATAGTCAAGATAGTCATTGTTCTCAAAGCCAGGGGGTGTTTAACAAACACTTCTTCCTTTAGTAACCCATTGAGAAATGCACATTTTACGTCCATTTGATACAAAGTGAATTACATGTGAGCTGCAAATGTTATGAGTAATCTGATTGCCTCCAAACTTGCCACAGGTGCGAAAGTTTCATCATAATCTATTCCTTCTTCTTGATTGTACCCTTGAACTACTAGACGAGTCTTGTTTCTGGTTATTGTACCATGTTCATCTAACTTGTTTCTAAACACCCATTTTGTACCAATTATAGTTATGTTTGATGGTTTAGGTACAAGATTCCAAACTTTATTTCTTTCGAATTGGTTCAATTCCTCTTCCATAGCTATGATCCAGTCTGCATCCTCGAGGGCCTCGCTGATTTGCTTTGGTTCCACCATGGATAAGAATGCATTAAATGCACAATGATTTTTCAGCCCTGATTTGGTGGTTATTCCAGAAGTAAGGTCAGTGAGTATGTTGTCCAAAGGATGTGATCCTTGGTATTTGTAATCTTTTAAGACCAAATTTGGTTGTCATGTATCTTGACCATCATTCAATTCTGCTTGTTCTCCTTCAGGTACCCTTTCTATGTTCTCATCTTGGTTGTTATGAGAGTGGATGATGATTTCATTATCTTCGTGGGGAGGACCTGGTCCTTTTTCTTGTTCCTTAGCATTATCAGTGGTTCCTTCTGAAATTTCATCATCTTCTTGCAGGTTCTGGTTAGGCATAGTATTATACTCATCAAATACAATATGAACACTCTCTTCCACACACATGGTTCATTTGTTTAGTATCCTATAGGTTTTGCTATGTGTGGAGTAGCCTAGAAAAATCCCTTCATCGCTCATTGCATCAAATTTACCTAACAGATTCTTTCCATTATTGTGAATGAAACATTTACATCCAAATATTCTTAGATGTGAGATGTTGGGTTTTCTACCTTTTAATAGTTCATACGGGGTTTTATCTAGCAAGGGTCGAGACATACATCTATTTATAGTGTAGCATGCAACATTGATGGCTTCAGCCTAGAATTGATTAGTGATTTTGTTAGCAATCATCATTGTTCTAGCCATTTCTTGGAGGGTTCTATTTTTTCTTTCAACTACACCATTCTGTTGTTGGGTTCTAAGAGCAGAGAAATTGTGATCAACTCCATGCAGCATTGATGGCTTCAGCCCAGAATTGATTAGTGATTTTGTTAGCAATCATCATTATTCTAGCCATTTCTTGGAGGGTTCTATTTTTTGTTTCAACTACACCATTCTGTTGTGGGGTTCTAGGAGCAGAGAAATTGTGCTCAACTCCATGAAGGTCACAATACTGAGAAAATTTTGAGTTTTCAAATTTAGTACCATGATAAGACCTAATTGAGATAAATTGTTTTTTTAAACTTATTTTGGAGTTTTCTTATAAGGGAGCAAAAGGCCTCAAATGCATCATCTTTAGAAGCTAGAAATAGTGTCCAAGTATACCTGGAGTAATCATCAACCAGAACAAACACATATCTTTTTCCTCGTCTGCTTTTAACCCTCATAGGTCCACATAAATCCATGTGTATCAGTTCAAGAGATCTGGTTGAGTTTATAGCCTGTTTGGGTTGAAAGGATGATTTAACTTGTTTTCCTAGAGTACACGCCTCACAAACTCTTTCCTCTTTGAACTTAGTTTTAGGAAGTCCTACAACCAATTCATTAGAGATAAGTTTGTTTAGTTGTACATGGCTAGCGTGGCCTAGACGTTTTTGCCACAGCAAAGGATCCTTGTCCATCACACTTAAGAATACTAAGTTTTCATCAGAGATCCTTGAGTGTTCACTGTGTATACATGTTTATCTCGTTTCCCTGTTAACACAACCTTCTTTGTTTTGAGATTAATAACTTTAACATCAGTTGAAGAAAAAATTACCTCAGTCCCTTTGTCACATAGTTGAGATATACTTAGCTGGTTGTGTTTTAACCCTTCTACATGATATACTTTGTCTATTGACTGTTCGTTTGATCTTCCTATCTTTCTGATACCTTTGATTTGACCCTTTTTTCCACCACCAAAAGCAACCATTCCACCTCTGTATTTTTCAAGTAAGAGAAATTGTGATGTATCTCCAGTCATGTGTCTTGAACAAACATTGTCCATGTACCAATGTTGCTTGCTTTCTCTTACTTTTTTTCTCCATTTCTTATATGTCTGTGTAGGGTTCAGATTCTTCTATAGCCATCAAGGCAATGCCATCATCATCTTTTTATACATGTCTGAACCTGTTCCCCAAGCTGCATACATGGCTTGTTCATTCTCTTTGTTTTTTCTTTTGCTTGAGAGTTCCCTCTTCTCCTTTTTACCCCTTTCTTTTCTCCATTCTACTTCCCACATAGGACAATCCTTAATGATCAGTTTTACCACACTTGAAACACCCTCCACTTTGTGGTTTCTCTGTAGTCTTCTCTTTGGTGGGTGATGCCTTTTTACCAAAATTCATGCCCCTTTTTGAAGAGTTTCTTGAAGTTTCTGCTAATTAGTGCCAAATCTTCATCATCTATATCTAATTCATCACTTTCAGTTGCTTTGAGTCCAAGATTTTTTTCTTTGTTTCCCTCACTTCTTTTGTCAACATTCATCTCATATGTTTTGAGATTTCCTACTAATTCATCTAAAGTCATATTGGTTAAATCCTTGGCTTCTCTGATTGCAGTAACTTTTATTTTCCATGATCTAGGCAAAGTCCTAAGCACTTTGTCTACTTGTTCCTCAGTGGTGTATATTTTTCCCAAGGAGATTAATTCGTTTACTATAGTAGTGAATCTGGTGGTCATGTCTTGAAGTGGTTCTCCAGATTTCATCTTGAAGGCTTCGTATTCAGAGCATAACCTAGCAATTCTAAATTTTCAAACTTGAGTTGTACCTTCATGAGCATTCTGTAGAGTATCCCATATTTGTTTCGCGGAGGTGCAACTTGAGATCCGATTGAACTTATCAGGTCCTGTCCACATACAAGAATATATTTTGCCTTCGCATTTTTTCCCAACATCTTGTAGTCAGCTTCACCGTATTGCTCCTTAGGTTTTGGAACATTATTTCCTTCACTATCCTTAACAGTAGGGGTTAAAGGCCCATCGATGATTCTTACCCAAAGTTCATAATCTTCGGCTTGGATGAAATCCTCCATCTTTGTCTTCCACCATGAATAGTATTGACCATTGAATAATGGTGGTCTGTTGATGTGTTGACCTTGACCGTGTCCGAGAGGAGGTGCAGAACTCATGATGATCTTTATTTTGAGTTATTACTCTTGATTAAGATAACATGCTTTGATACCACTTGTTGAAATTATGACCTCCTTAATTCGGTGAAGGAACATGTACTTACTACTTGTTCTTTACTGTTTTCTAGTTGAAGTAAATAATTTTGTAGAATAACAATTAGTTCACAACTTTGTATTATTTATCTCAACTCCAAACACCACAATGATTACACACCTATGTAATCTAAGGAATTATAAAATCTAATTCCTAACTACCAAAGACCAAAACCCCCAGGTTCAAGTCTTCTACCGTCTTCCAAATTTCTCAAACATGTTAGACGTTCCTACACACACAACTCGATTGTAATGTAAAAACTCTTAACTACAATCGTACAACTTTTTTCCACAAACTCGCAGCACTCCCAAACAAATTACAAAACTCTTTCAAACTCTCTTTGCCAACGTTTTGATTGACTCTCTATGTAAGTGCGCAAACTTCCTTGAAGAAGTTATTGCCCTATTTATATATTTGGACTTGAATCCAAAAACCTATTTCAACTTGGACTCCTACTTGTGCTCTGCTTCCTCTTCTGCTTGGAACTTAGAAGCTCATGCGTAGTATTCCTGCTTCGTGTAGAACTCCTTCTTATTGCACAAACCTACTCGATTTCCAAATCCTTCTCCCAGTCTGATTAGATGAACTTGAAACATGTAAACACAAACTGTTCTATGCAACTTTGTCATTCTTCAAAATACTTAACTTATTTCCACTTAATAGTGTGGATGTAAATCATTTCATTAAGGGTAAAATATACATTTTATAGTTAAATTGTTACTTAATATAGAATTGTGTCATTTTTTTGAGACTGACTAAAAAGGAAAGTAAGTCACATAAATTGGGACAGAGTGAGTATTAGGTGTTTGGTATTCAGTCATTATCAATGGATCTAGGACGGGATATTCTTTACATCTTCACAAGGACCGAAACAAGGAAATCCCTTATATATCACCATCTCTATTTATATTGGTTGCGGAAGTTTTAACCAAATATCTAAACAACTTGCTCCCTCCGTTTTAAAAAAAATGACCTAGTTTGACTTGGAACGAAATGTAAGAAACAAGAGGACTTTTTAATCTTGTGGTTCTAAAATAAACTTATGTCAAATGTATCAAAATGCCCTTTAATGTTGTGGCTTCAAACATGTTACGTGGAAAGTTAAAGTTAAAGTGTTGCCAAAAAAAGAAAGGGGTCATTCTTTTTGAAACAGAGTAAAAAAAAAACTAGGTCATTCTTTTTTAAACAGATGAAGTATTTCTTATGAAAAGTTTATAATCCCGTTTACTATGTCTCAAAATGGACTACTAATTAATCGTTTGACTTATGTAGATGATATTGTGATCTTTTGTAGTGGAAGGACCAAAACTATCAAGATGGTGATGAAGCAAATTAGAAATTATGAGAAAAGCTCAAGACAACTGGTGAACAAAGATTAAAGTTCTTCTTGACAGCTCCTAAGGCATCAGCTAGCAGAATAAACAGAATGAAAAATAGTACTGGATATATGGACAAGGAATTTCCATTCACTTATTGTGGATGTCCAATCTACGCTGGAAAAAAGAAAAATGAATACTTTGATGACATGATAAGGTGGTAAACAAGTTGGGTGTATAAATTTGATCATCAAAATAATAAATTTAAATTAGTCGTTGAAACATAAAAGTCAAAAAAACAAAAATACGTGTGAGCTAGGAGGATCTAATATACCCCATATGGATGATATTTTTTTCAAAAAATTAATTAAAAAAATTAAATTAAAATTATTATTTTTTCTCTTTCGTTAGAGGAAAAGAGTATATGTGAGTCATTTGTATAACATTGGGGGTATATGTGAGTCACTTTCATAACGAGTGATATATCAGCTCTAAATGATAGAATTGAGATGTATATCAGACCCTTTTCCAAGAAAAAAAATAATATATATTATAAGAGGAATGGTTATGGCTTTTATTATATATTTTTTAAACATAATTCATCTTTTGTATGAGATTCACTCTCCCAGCATAAAAAAATATTTTGATAATATATGCTTATTTTATTTTTAACTATAAACAATTATTTTATTTAGTGTACATCACAAAATACAGATAAACATTGTGGTCCTATACTATCTTCTTTTTTAAAACAAATTGAAAATATAATACAAATAAATTGAAATAGTGGAAATATAATCGATGTGTAGTGGTTGGGCAAGATAAGTGATAAGTGACCGTTTATGAATTTCTAATACATTGAATTCTTTTAGTATAAATATAACCCAATGTTGTACCAATTTCTTCATCCTTTAATTAAAATAACTAAGTTTTGGAAAAGAAAAAAAAAATGATGGGTTCCAAGGCATTTTTGTTTCTTGGCATTTTTTTGGTTACTTTTGCAATAATAAGCTATGAGGTTGTAGCTAGGGAGTTGGCTGAGACCTGTAAGTTTATTGTTTTTCTTTTTTCCTTTTATTAATTATCTATTTGAAATATTGGATTACTTATCTAAGTATTTGACATTTATTCAATGTTATATGCTAATTTATAAATTTCACATTTAATATTTGTAGCAATGAAATCGGATGATGTACACGATGATGGATATAATGACATTGACGGATATCCCGGAGATAAATATGATGAATATAATAATGGATATAAATTTTCTGGTGGCGGATGTTATCCTCCACGTGGTGGATATAATTCCCCTTGTAGTGGATATAAATCCTCACATGACGATTATAACAATAGATATAAATCTCTTGGTGGTGAATATAACAATGGATATAAGCTTCCAAGTGGTGGAAATAAACCCCCACATAGTGAATACAACCCTCCAAGTGGCGAATACAACCACCCATATGACAAATATAAACCTCGGTGTGGCGAATATAATCCCCCACATGGCAAATATAAATCCCCTAGTGATGAGTATAAACCTCTATGTTATAAACCCCCTAGTGATGAATACAAACCTCCAGGTGCACATGACAAATATAAATCCCCTAGTGATGAATATAAACCTCCAGGTGACAAATGTAGCCCCCCACATGACAAATATAAACCTCCTAGAGATGAATACAAACCTCCAGGTGACAAATATAACCTTCCACATGACAAATATAAACCCCCTAGTGATGAATACAAATCTCTAGGTGACAAATATAACCCCTCACATGACAAATATAAATCTCCTAGTGATGAATACAAACCTCCAAATGACAAATATAAACCTTCTAGTGACAAATACAAACCTTCAGGTGACAAATATAACCCTCCACATGACAAATATAAACCTCCTAGTGACGAATACAAAGCTCTAGGTGACAAATATAACCCTCCACGTGACAAATATAAACCTCCTAATGACGAATACGAATCTCCAGGTGACAAATATAACCCTCCACATGACAAATATAAACCCCCTACTAACGAAGACAAATCTCCAGGTGGCAAACATTACCCCTCATATGACAAATATAAACCCCCTAGTGATGAATACAAACCTCCAGGTGACAAATATAAACATCCTAGTGACGAATACAAACCTCCAGGTGACAAATATAACCCTCCACATTATAATTATAAACCCCCTAGTGATGGATACAACTCTTCAAGTGAAGGCCATGAATAAGTGATCGATTAGCCAATTGCTTCACAACAAATCATCATGTAATATTATAAAACCGTTGTAAGTAGTGGCAAGATCTATAATAGTATTAGTCTTGCTACTCTAAACCTTGCTAAAAAAAATCGTATGAATAAAATGGCATTGAGTTTCATATGTATGGTTGATCATGTAATATTTTGTTGTATAATATAACACACTATATTGTGCTGGTATATTTACATTATGTACGTTTTTTAGAGTTAATATCTCAGATGGTCACTCAACTATGCACTATTCTCTCAAAAAGTCACTCAACTTTGAATGTTAACTCAAAAGTCACTCAATTATGAATTCTTTTCTCAGAAAGTCACTCAACTATGACTTATTTTCTCAGAAAGTCACTCAACTTTGAATTATAACTCAAAAGTCACTCAATTATGAGTGCTTTACTTACAAAGGCACTCAACTATGAGTATTTTACTTACAAAGTCATTTAAGCTATTTAATTAATGTTTAATTTAAACTTGTCGTTATAATTTTATTTTATTTTTTAAATCAATATTTTTTAAAAAATAATCATTTAAACCATTTAATGAACCGACCTACTAAAAATGTAATCCCAACGTGAGGTCTGTGGATGGTAGAAAATTGTTTGATGTTTCCTAAAAAAAATATTGTATTGGTGTATATACCACAAATTCAATAAATTTCAGTTGAAAATAAAATGAACAAAAAATGTATAAAGCTCGTTGTCGTATAATCTACACCAATCCAACAGTATAACTCTTGACTTCTACCTTCCAGGATATGTCACGACCCAAAAATGAATGTGATTGCACTCGTCTTATCCCACCAAGACAAGTCAGCCTCAAACTCAACCATTACGATAAATTGCAGAAGTAAAATAAAATTAGAAGTTTAATAGTAAATACTAATGCGGATAACAAGTCAACTTAACTAAATCCCCAAAAGTTGATCCAAAGAGCCTCTAATGTATTACGAGAGATTTGAAAGGAAAACACAAGTATCAAGTGATATTGTCTCTATAGCATAACAAAATCATAAATAAGAGTAAGAAGGTCTGCTATGATGACAAACAGATACCTCACAACTCTCCACTGGAAGCCTTAGACAAGAACAGAAGAAAGAGTATCACGAAGATTCGAGCTCGTAACATACAGAAATGTAGAAACAAGGGGTTAGTACCAAACCACACGATACTCATGAAGCAAACTTCTAAACACATCAGCAACACACAAGATCAAGTTCACCAATCACAAGTTCCAGAGAAAAATATTTGTAAGTTCACAAATAATAAAGATGTGCAATGTAATGAAATGCAATGTCAAGTGTAGTGATGCATGTCTGTCCTAACGGTACACACCCGTTATCTCTCAGTCCGGGATCTATGGGGGACATATTTGTTCATGCATTTGTCGCGGCGTGTGACACGTCCCTCAATAATAGAATCTATTGTGGCTTGCCAAACGTCTTCAATAATAGAATCCATCTTGGTGTGCGACACATGATACGTCCATCCAAATATAATATTTGTCGCGGCGCGCGACATGTCNTCCGGGATCTATGGGGGACATATTTGTTCATGCATTTGTCGCGGCGTGTGACACGTCCCTCAATAATAGAATCTATCGTGGCTTGCCAAACGTCCTCAATAATAGAATCCATCTTGGTGTGCGACATATGATACGTCCATCCAAATATAATATTTGTCGCGGCGCGCGACACGTCCCTCAAAATGTGTCACGCCCCGAGCCTACACCCTGGGCGGGACCGGCACCCGGAGACCATTTCTGGTCCCAAGCGAACCCTTGGCCTGGCTTTCTTAACTCAGCGGAACCTAACTCAACAGAAAACTCAATGCAAACGCAAGGTTACAAAACAACTTATCTTATAACATCTGGTCACAAAGGCAACTCGAATCTCAAAATAGGTTATTTACATATATACATAGATGAGAGACTCAAAACTAATTGACTGACTGTCTATGAAGCCTCTAAAGTACTGAGATGGATGTTGGGACAGACCCCACAACATCCTAATAAAACAAAACTTAAGAATGCAAAACAACCGAGTCCTCCGGAAAGCAAGGAGGCTCACCACTGACTCTGAAGTGCTCAGCTGGATCAACGACGTGCAGGGTGCTGATCCGAGGTACCTGTATCTGCATCGTCATAAGATGCAGGCCAACTGGCATCAGTATATTAAATGTACAAGTATGCGAGATGGAAAATTAAACCACAACTTAAGCTTGAAGAGAGTACAAGAGAACACTTACCTTGGCTCTGTTCGACTCATGAATAACTGAACTCAATATATAAAGCAATAAGACATATGTAGTATATAAAGCATGCAAAATAGCGTAAACAACTTAGCTCGTTAGTGATAAAACTATAACGACTCAACTTTATTTATATAAAAGTAATATAACTTTAGTGGGAGATTCTTTAACCGACAACCACCACTATGAGCCCTAGTGGTGGTACAACGTTTTACCTCACATTGCCCAAGGACCATCCTATACCTTGCCGTGATATAGGATCTTACTTTTGCTTAGTGGATCCACTAGCCTAATCTTACGTGATCATCTAAAAAGAATGATACGTCAAGTCCCATGTTGGCGCATGGTTCTTATGGAGAGTTGAGTTAATATGAACTCGTGTCCCCATTTCGGTGCTCAATACTACTCCCAAAAATACTTTGGCTCATAAGTGTCTTTAAACACATCTTTCTTTAATTGAGATAATTGCTCAAAACTTAGCCAAAAAGGCTCTTTTGGAAAACATGGTTCCCCTCTTACTCAAATGTAAAACATTTACAAACCTCTTTGGGAATACTTAGTTCCCTAGTAGCTTTTGAGAAAAGGACTCAACTTTATGCTCTTGACTTAACTTGAAACTCGAGACTCTTTACTTAACTTGGAACTCTATACTCTTGCTTGACTTGAACTTGAAACAAAGATAAAACGTTCAATAACAGCTCTTGAAAAGCTTTGAGGACTTGCTTCTTAACTTTGCTTGACTTGACTCTAACTTCCCTTAACTTCAATCCTAACTTGCCTTGAATTGAACTGTGGATTCAAGGTATATGATCACATGTTTATGGATGAGTTCGGGATGTCTAAATGTACCTTAAAGTGTTGGAAACAACCATAAAACATAGGTACAATACCAAGGAACATGCATGAGAAAGTACGTGTGTAAAGAATGGGGGAACTTGGCGTCCTTGGCGCTCTGCAAGGTGAGGAGAGCCAGCCCTTGAAGCTCAGAGGGGACCTGCTGGCACTCTGCTAGGCGCGGCGCCCCAAGGGAGAAATCTTAGAAGCTCTTTTGGGGCGCGCTGGCAGGCGCGACGCGCCACCCCTTTCCTAGAAACTTGACTTTTCTCCCTCTTTTTCCCAACTCTAAACTACCCTAACTTCAATGGACTCAACCCCAAACACTAAGGGTCATAAAATCCCTCAACATACAAGAGATTCAACTCAAACACACAACCAAATCATGTCCCACAACCAACAAGATCTTCAACAACATAATCAACAACATCAACAACACAACCCAACAACTTCAACAACATATCCAATCTTTTCTCAATAATGAAAATGAGTTTGGTGTGTGGGGGAAAGGATCACCCAACACTAAGAACTCACATACCCAGTGGGGATCACCCCCGACGATATCCACGACGGAAACTTGCTTGATCTCCTCTTCCTCCTCTTCTTCTCCACTTCACTCTCAAGCCCTAGCTTTCACTCTTTTAAAATGGGACCAAATGATCCAAAAATCAGTCTAACACAACAATATAAACCCAAAAGAAATGGCTAGGGGAAAGACCAAAATGCCCTTAAAATTTCCGGACGGATTCCCTGCCAACTGCCCAACGTTCAAAGGTCATAACTCGCTCATACGAACATGGAATCGAGCAAACTCGGCGGCGTTGGAAAGATCATTCCAAGGGCTTTCCAAACATAACTGGAAATACTCCTAGCTCATCCTGATCTAGGAGTTATGGCTGCTCAAAGTTGGACAAAACTCACTGATTTCCCACACTTAACCAAATTTCCAGATTTTTAATTCCTTCCAAAAATGACTATTTTCGATTTCCAGCTTCTCTATAGTTATTTCAACTTACCGGATGTTACAAAATGGTACTTCCTCTTTAAGTTCTTATCCTTCCTCAATTCATATAACACTTGTCACAACCATGTCTCAGAACCAATGCAAATGACATGTTCACAAATAATGAGGAGATGACCATTTTCATATCAATGCATAATTCACAACGACACAATCGTGATACAACATCAACAATGAATCAACAAACCTTTCATATCATTCCTAACACATCAAACATCAATATACAATCAAGTTGCCTTTTACCACCCCCTTTTCCACATTAGGATCATTCAATATGAACAAGTCAACACATCACCAAGTCTCATTACTCCCCAACACATACCACAAGGAAATACACGATTCTATACACTTAACAAGGGCTGAGAAGTTCACTTGCCTCAAATAATCGAACAATCACTTCGAGACTTGAGTCTTCCCCTTATGCTGGGCTTCCAAATCAATGCAATCTATTCAAATAAATAATCACAATAAGATTTTGAAACTAACAGCATCCATATTACTATGTGTCTAGCTTAGACCCAAATACTTACCCCAAATCTATAATCAAGTTCCTAAATCTTAAGTCTAGGGTTAAATCTCAATTCCTTCAAATATAACAAGTCTAATGGTATTCACAAAATACAATATGCCTAATATTTAATTACATATATCAATATATCAATACTTGAATTATATGTGATAATTATAAGAAGGAATGGACAAACACTAAAAACCCAAATTATGGACATAACATTTTAGTTTACGGGAAAACCAAAACTTTTCAGAACTCAAATTGATACAAGTTATATTCCTATAAATTATTCCTCAACAATTAATTATCCATGTATTGACCTATAATTACCGTCAAATCATTTGGTCATTATTAACCATAACTTGACCCATCCATAATACATTATGACCACACGTTGCAGAAAGCATAGATTTTGCCCTTTTCAATTCTTTCCAACACATCTATATATACTATATACAGGACCCCGTGCTAGTACGGTGCCCAATATATATATATATATATATATATATATATATATATATTATTTTTTTAAGAAAATTTATGTGATATTATGAAATTGGAGAAGCTATTGAAATTTTAATATGATTTTAAAAATATTTTAAATTGTTAGTTATTGTGATTTATAGTACTTTACATAATTTTGAAAATAATATTTATTATTCTCTTTGTTCCGATTTATGTGGCACATGTAGGATTTAAAAAATTAACCATTTTTTATATGTCTCTTAAATATATTAAGTTGTTAATTATTGTATTTATAGTACATTTTAACTTAAATTTTTTTAATAATATATATTACTTCCATGTCCCAATTATGTGGCATTAATTGATAGACTTTTTGGAGTCGAGCGATTTTTTTTGTTAATTATTGTATTCATCAGTTTCAAACAATATATGTTTATCATCTAATCCATTTTATGTGATTTATTATTCTCTTTGTTCCGATTTATGTGGCACATGTAGGATTTCAAAAATTAACCATTTTTTATATGTCTCTTAAATATATTAAGTTGTTAATTATTGTATTTTATAGTACATGTTAACTTAATTTTTTAATAATATATGTTACTTTCCATGTCCCAATTATGTGGCATTAATTGATAGACTTTTTGGAGTCGAGCGATTTTTTTTGTTAATTATTGTATTCGTCAGTTTCAAACAATATATGTTTATCATCTAATCCATTTTATGTTGTACCAATAGAATTTAGAGAGTCAATCAAACTTTTTATATAACTTTTAAATATTGAAGCTGTTAATTATCGTAATTTATAGTATTACCTATATTATTTTAAAATATATTTAAATATTATATGTTACTATTTTGATCCTAATTTATATGGTATTGATAGAATTTAAAGTGTCAAATAATTGTTAATTATTGTGATATATAGTACTTTTTATGTAGTTATATATATATATATAAAATTTATTTTTAAGTATACTAAATTGTTAATTATTTTAATATCCACTTTATTTTTATTTTTTAAATATGTAATCAACTAAAAAAGGTGAGACATGATAATTGAAATAAAGAAATACACAATAGTATTGGCCAGCCGAGATGATAAAGTTGGTGGGGCCCACTTAAATTAAATAGAGATGGATATANTTTATATGGTTATTTGCCTACTCTTGTTTAATTTCTACCCTCAGACCCATTACTTGTTGTTCCGGGTTATGGGTTGGCTTACCTGCTGGTGGGTTATAGTAGGTGCCATCATGACTCGATAAATCGGGTCGTGACACAATGACCAAATTGCACTTGAGCTTTTCTAAATAAGGCAAAAAACAGCCATGTTGAAAGTTTGAAAATTCTCCCTTCTATATAAAAGAATAGAAATATATATAAAGGAGAAACATAGAGGAGGTGATGTGGCACCTCTCTATTGCCTCCATTCCTTTTTTTTCTCTCCTTCTTTTGGCTTTTTTCTTCATTTTCTCAATAATTATTTTGTTTATTAATTTTAAAATTCAATCATATTTACTATTATAATCATGTCTAATAAGTTACAAAAAAACCTCCATCTATTTATCTTCTCTACTTAAATAACATGTCTCTTCAACTTCTTTCTAACTATTGTTATGGTTTACCCAATCTATAAATAACAATCATCTTTAGAGATGTTCAATGTTTATTTCCACTTTTTCATTCTTTCTTTTTCTTTCTATCTCTTTCATCTTTCATGTACTTAATAATGTCATGATATGGTCTTCACTTTGATAAAGATCATAGATATATTCTTCAAAGATCCATCATAGAGATGTTCACATTAGTTTGGTACAAGTTCATCAAAATGAAGAAAAAAGCTTAATTATCTTGGAAGATTCATTAAAAGAGATGGTTATATTAGTATAAAAGTTTGAATGATTTCCAAATATTTTGAAAATTCATTAATGTATTGTTTTGATTTCAATTAATATTATTCTATTCTTTTTTTTTATTTTATTTTGATATATCTACTAACATTGTTACTATGCGAATGAATGAAGATGAAAAGTATCACGTTTCTATTTGTGTTTTTGTGTGTATCTGTTTGTCAATTTCTAATTAATATTCTAATTTATTTTGTCATTGTTGCAGCGTATAATATTACCTATGGTACATTTCTCATAGTTATATTAGATATTGTTGCCCCTAAAAATATATTATATGGTCTATCATATTAGACATCATTCACAAAATAAATAAGTAAACCATCTTTTTGTATTTTTAAAACTTTTAACTAATAAATAAATTATTTAATGAAAAGAATGAAATAAAAATTCTCATTTATCTGTAGATATATAATATAATGTTATTTTTATAGTTATGCTATAATAAATGTGCATTTGTGATTAATATATATTTAACTTATAATTATTTAAAGAAAAAATTATCTATCTTATTTTTCACATTAAAGAAGGGGTTGTCTTTTGAATAGTTAACATCTATTAATTTTTTTTAGTGATGACTACAATGATAAAATTAGATTAATGTTATAAAACTATGTCACTCCTTTACATGTGTGTATCCGTTTGTCAATTTCTAATTAATATTCTAAATTTTTGTCATTGATGAAAGGTATAATATCACCTATGATATATTTCTCATAACTATTAGATATTATTGCTCCTAAAAATATATGATGTGGTCTATCATACTAGAAATCAATCACAAAATAAATATATAAATATATAAACCATCTTTTTAGTATTTTTGAAGCTTTTAACTAATAAATAAATTATTTAATGAAAAGAATGAAGAAAGAATTCTCATTTATGTGTACATATATAATGAAAAATTATTTTATAGTTATGCTATAATAAATGTGCATTTGTGATTAATATGTATTTAACTTGTAATTATTTAAAGGAAAATTATCTATCTTAATTTTTCACATTAAAAAAGGAGTTATTTTTTGAATAGTTATTATCATATATTAATTTTTTTAGTGATGACTACAATAATAATTAGATTAATGTTATAAAACTCTTCCACTCCTCTACATGTGTTAGGGGCAAACATTGATCCAACTCTTCGTATACCTTTCATATTTTGTCATTCTATGATAATTTTTATATAATCGAGTAGATAAGTACACATCAAATTACTAACGACATCATGGCTTCTTATAAATATACATTTTATTATATACTATGTGTTTCAATTCTTTTATTTTCTCTTGCAAAGTATAATCTCCGATGTAATGTTATATAATCAACTTAATTTTTTTTCTTAAGATACTTTTTATGTTTTTCTTCTTTTTATCGGCAATGTTAAGCGGAAATTAAAGTTTGAAACATCTTTCTAGCAATTTTCTGAATAGACAACATCACGACCGTGACTTGATTTGTATTTTTTATACACTTATCGAAAAATAGTCAATTAACAACATTAATTATTTTAAAAATATATTCAATTCCACGCGAAGCGATAATAAGCACACTAGTATGATAATATAATAAGATCATCTACCCATAAACTCAGCCATCATTTAAACATATACAAGAATCTGAGAATTGTTTTCTTAAATTCATACCTTCACTGTGAGTTGTTTCATTTGGTCATTGATGCCACCAGTTTCTTTAAAAAAAAATTTCCAAAGTTATGATCGATCTAAGAATATTAAACCCTACTAATTTTTTTTAATATATGAGCCAAATGGTATATGGTATTAATTAAATCATAAACTTGATTAACCACTAATTAAATAAAATAATTATTTAATGAATATCTATCAATTAAATAACTGTAGTCATTGAATAGTTTAAAATTTCCAAACCAACTTCACCGACTGATTGAAAATGACTTGGGGCAACTATAAGGAGGGGTAAAATGGTAATTTTACAAATTCAAAAATGACCTTTCGTGTCATTACATGATATAACAACTCAACAATGTCATACAACTCAAACAATTCCAGATTAGTTGAAGAGTCCAATCCAAAGCTCCACCAAAAGAAAATCTTTCTTCAATATACAATTACTCTTTTTTTTGTATAGTAAATTAGTTGAAGACTTAAAATATTTTTCTTTGACTCAACTCTCTCTTTCACTATTGACTACACTAACCTCAAAATAAACACAATATAATACTTCTCATTTTTTCCCCACACTTTCTCATATACTCAATATAATGCAAGACCATCACTATTTCCATCTGATCATTCCTCTCCAAGGCTAGAGCAAGTCTGGTTTCAGCAGTGTTCAAACTAGCTTCTTGCTCTATTTAAAAACTATTAGCCTCCCCCTTTCTTATGCTATATTTCTCATTCATTATGCTCAATTGTTCCTTGAGTTCTAGATTTTCAGTCTCTAGAACTGTCAATTGTTCCTCGATAATAGACATGTGAAAAGTCAATGCTATTTTTTCTTCACTAAACTTGTCTAGGATGTTGTTCATAGAGTCCTTCTCAGTTGTTAACTCTATAACAAAGTCAATCAGAACATCAACTAGATTTCTCAACCTTCTAACAGAATAAGCATTCAAGTTTTGTTTAAGGTCAATGAGAGCTACCTTTTCTTCATCTTCCTCGTTATCAGATTTAGCCATGAATGTGAACATGCCATCAAACATATTCTCATCGTCTTTAATAGCTAGCATGGATGCATCTGCGGGACATTCTGATTTTTCTGACTCACTTGATGAATCCCCCCAAACAGCAAAAACTTTCTTCACAACATCGTCAGCTACAGATTTTCTTGCTTACTTCTCGGGTACCAGGTCCCTTCTTCTATCTCTTTCACCTACAAGTCTTTGATACTCTTTGGTTTCAGCCTTGAGCATTAGACAGTCTCTCATGAATTGTCCAGCCTTTCCATACTTATGACATAAGTCACTTGCATTTACAGCTCGGAGAGGGTTCCCTCATTTTCGAAAACCTCCATGCTTTCTCATGATATTTTGGAATCTCTTGGTGATATAAGCCATAACCTCCTCTTCACTAGAGATTTCACCTGATGAGATCTTAAGAGCTAGAGACTTATCTTTCTTTACATCCTTCTTTGAAGTGTCTTGGTTTCTATTCATTTCATGAGTCTGAAGGTTACCAATCAGATCATCCATCGTCAGCACCTTCAGGTCCTTTGCTTCAGTAATAGCATCCATTTTTCTTGCCATGACTTGGGAAGGATTCGAAGAATCTTCCTGACCTGTTTGCTGGGATGGATAGGTTCTCCTAAACATCGTAGCTCGTTGGTTATGGAAGAGAATCTTGTACGCATGTCATGAATAGTTTCTCCCTCATTTATTATGAAGTTATCATATTGGGTGGTTAGCATGTCCACCTTTGATTCTTTCACCTGCTCCGTGCCATCATAAGTTGTTTTGAGACAATCCCAAATTTCTTTAGCCGACTCACATGCCGAAATGCGATTGTATTCTTCAGCACCTATACCACACACTAGCAACTTCTTAGCTTTATAACTTTTCTTGATCTTCTTTTGTCCGCCTCGTTGTACTGTTGACGAGTCTTAGGAACGACTTTTATATTTTCGCTATCCTTCACTTCTGTTGTTGGCATGAAGGGTCCACCTAGCACACTGTCCCATAGCTCGCTGTCTTCATTCAGTAAAAAGTCGTGCATCCTTGTTTTCCACCAGATATAGAATTGACCATTAAAACGAGGTGGTCTTGTTGATGATTGTCCTTCTTCTAGATTCAGTGGAGCAACCATATTTCTACATGAATCTCTCTCTTGATGTTAACTAGCTAAAGAGCATTTGCTCTGATACAAATTGGTAAAATATGTGCATCCACTATCAATCAACGGAGCAAGTCCCTTGACTCAGCAAGAACAGTGATGAAGAGTAAACAATGAACAGAAGATAACACAAGCAGTTTACGTGGAAACCTCCTTGCTCAAGGGAGTAAAACGACGACCTGTCATACAGGATGTTCAACTGTTTTCACTAATCTCTTCAAGAAAAAGTGAAACACAGATATAGCTCAAAACGAGATTAACTTTTAATCTCAAAGCAAGTAATAACCCTATTACTTATTGAGCCTAAGCAGATACCATACTGCCTACTAAGCTGTCAACCCTAGACAACTTAGACTTCAACTAAGCAAATACAACACTACCCACTAAATAAGCTAACTCCTAGATGATTTAGAATTTGACTAAGCAGATACAACACTGCCCACTAAATCAGTTGACTCTAACTGATTTAGACTTTTACAAACAAAACAAAAGATCTGAATCCTCTATAGATTAGGAACAGAATTACAATATATGCACTGAAGTATAACTCCTTAGACAACTATGACACCTGCACCTTGATCAGGTCCTTGTTGCACTTTTGGAGATTACTTCATGAAATGGGTCTTTGCTTGTGTTCTTGAGAATTTTCAAGATGCAAAAAAACTAAGGTTGTGTCTATTGAACATAACCTTTATGAATAATAGACACAACCTTCGAGGCCATACCATTGGTTGAGGTTTCTTCCACAGTTGGAGACTGTGCACCAACCAATTGTTTTAATTTTTACAGCCTGGCACTTGTGTGTACTTTGACACAAGGATCAGGTCCCTTTACAAGGTGTCACGACCCAAACCGTTGTGACTGGCACCCACACTAAAAATNCCTTCGACGCCATACCATTGGTTGAGGTTTCTTCCATAGTTGGAGACTATGCACCAACCAATTGTACTAATTTTTACAGCCTGGCACTTGTGTGTACTTTGACACAAGGATCAGGTCCCTTTACAAGGTGTCACGACCCAAACCGTTGTGACTGGCACCCACACTAAAAATCCGGTGGGAGAACCACTACTACAACCTAAATTAAGCAATCAATCTAAAATCTAAGGCATATAAGTCAAATACTAAGGAAAGAAAATAGAGTTTCCATAAACTCTAACAAAAGTTCAACAATAACTAACAAATGCGAAAGAATTAGCCTAGAACCTGAAAGTCAATGCACCAAAACTCTACTAACGACAAGTCTAAGAATAAGGGGTACAACCCCTAAACTAAACAACACCTTAAACAAAAGTCTGAGTTCGAAAAGAGTGAACTTAAACAAGGAAGATCCATGGCAGCCTGAAAGAACTGGCTCACCTTTGAATCCAGTCACACTCATAGTCACCTAGTTGAGGTCTATCAATAGCCACCTGAAGATGCCCTGTACTCAACAAAGAAAGGGAAAGTCCAATATTAGTACACAACCACCGTGTACTGGTAAGATCACGCGGCTATCCCACTAAGTATAATATACATTAGTCAATACGACAATATAATCACATGCACATATCAAATATATACAATATCATCAACATATACAAACAATGAACAACTTCATGATTCTAACATATCACAGTTATATCAATTTAGAGCAACATACCGTTTTTCAATATCAATCATCATTAGATATGAAAGAACTCATCACAAGTAGATACACAACACAATTCAATGTTTCTCTCACGGAACCTAATTCAATGGTCCTCTCATGGAACCCAAACCCAAACAGGTAGCATGCCGAAATGTGGCAATCCGATCCCATATTTATGCCGAAACATGACAATTCGATCAAAGTTAGTTATACTGGAATGTCGCAATCGATTCCATATTTATGCCGAAACGTGGCAATCGATCCAGTTAGTTATGCCGGACTGTGGCAGTCGATCCGATATTTATGTCAAAACGTGCCAACCGATCCCAGTTAGTGCGTTGGATCGTGACACCCGCCCATTTTACAAACCACAATCACAATATATATTCTCACAATCATACAACAAGAGGTGATTCATGGAATACAATTATTCAATTATCCTCAATTACAACAAGTCTGATCAATAATGCAACATTCGCATACATACATGTATCATAATGAAGCAAGAAAAAACATACATCACACAATCATAGAATCATAACCATCACCCACCTCAAATCCAAGCTTGAATCCCCTAAGGCACTGGAATCTTCCCTTTTCGGATTCTTCCTGCTTGTTCGTGGTCTTTAGCCTCAAGAATGGTGAAAAACGCTCAAGAACTCGTCTAAGGTCGTCTCCTTAGCTCTAGAAATCGAAAAGTGCCAATTAAGGTCGTTTAGGGGTTTATTAACGACTTTAAGTCGCGTCTGGCCCACCACGGTGGACCCATCCCGCTACAGCGTCGCCGCTCTGGCGGCTCCAATCCCGCTCTGGTGGCCTACACGGAGACAAAATGTTACGTGTTCACGCTAAGATCATTTTTGGGAGTTCTATTCGCCCAAATTCAATTTCGTAAAGTCGTACGGGTTCCTTAACGTCTTAGCTATCTACTCATGTGGTCCAAATCATAATTAGATCTCTCATTAATTACCAGATTTCCCTACACATTAATGACTTTGATTTCATCCAAATCTGGACTAGGTTGGGAAATTCCAAGTTACTACAAAAAAATTTTTTGTCCCCAATTCTTTCTTTATTGGCTTTTTCCTAACGACGGAATCAGGTCGTTACAATAGATACCAATTTACCCATCACTCGTCCCTGAGTGATTAACTAGGAGAAGACTAGTTAAAGTAAGGATAGAATAGTATCTGAATCGTTGAATTATTGGGGATACTTGTCTCGCATGCCGTTCTTACTAAATCTCATTACCCCATAAGGGTTTCACATCTCTAACCTCAAACCAACCAATTGAATACCTACACATCCTCCCTTACAATGCCTCAATGAAGTCATCTCAACCCTCGAGTGATAAATCACTACACTATTTTAGGCCTATGGCCAACCCGGTAAAGTGTAGCCTAAACTAGCAAAAAGTGTGGCCTTTGATAAAAGGCTACACTTTTGGACTTTAAGCAACATTTTTTGGGGGGTGGCCTAAAGAAGCGTAACCTTTGACATTAGGCAACACTTTTTAAATGTCGCCATCACAGCTGCACTTATAAAGCGTAGCCAAAGAGGTATAAGGGCATGCTTTGTAGTGATGCATTAGCGGCACCTTTTTTTTATTATTATACTACACTTAAAAGCGTTGCTTTTGCTTTGTTATTGGTCACACTTAAAAAAGTGTTTCCTTTTATATCTCATCTAGAGCAACACTTATAAAGTGTAACTTTTGTTATGTACAAGATAACATTGGACGTCCTACAACAACACTTTTGAAGTGTGGCAATGTTGTGTAGAATTTTGTAGCCACAATTTTTTATTTTTAAGAATAATAATTTTTATTTGCATATATTCAATAATCACATAATTAAATATACAAATGACCTAAAGCACAAAATTAACTAATAATTAAATCGAAGCTATATATTTCAAATAAACTTCGAGAAACATATCTTGTACAACTAATACTTAGAAAGTGATTGCTCAAAGATCTCTACTATCAATAAATTCCACCAAACCAAATTCATTCAAACATATATGAAAATAATACAAAAACTCTCCATCGTTCACTACAATAGATCGAGTTTACTTTTGGCCACAATTTAAATTCAATTATCGGCATTTTCCTGCACATTCAAAATAAAATTATAATTTAGTGAAATAAATCATGTATTTAATATGCTTAAATTCACAGTAAGCCAAACCAATTCATAACAATAAAGATGTCGAAGTGCATAATTGGAGAATATTCACTGTAAGCCAACCAATTCAAAAGTGGACTCCTACTTTTAGGCCTGAGGAGGAAACACCTATAGTCCCTATTTGGATTTCTCTACCGGAGCTACCTTTGTATTGCTATTACAAGGACATCTTGTCAGCCCTATTGAGTCCTATTGGCAAAGTTTTGTACTTGGACACTGCTTCTATCCAAAAAACTAGAGGAAGTGTTGCTAGGGTCAAAGTCTAAATTGATCTTACCAAAGAGAGACCTCCTTATGTGTGGATGGGGTTGAATGAAGAAGATCTCAAAATAGGAAGCTGGAAAACTATTGAATATGAGCATACTCCGGATTACTGCATGTATTGAGCTTTGTTTGGATTCAAACCTTTTTTCTTTAGTATTACTGATTGATTCATTTTTCTCGCTTTGTTTTAATCTCTTGATTTCTTTCCTTGTAGTAAGTAAACCTACAAAATAATAAGGTTCTTTAAGTGAAAGAAGTAGCAGCAATATAATATTGATATAAGGTTGACAGATGACTATAGGCAACATTGCTTGGAATTCTATTGATGAAGTAAAAAGAGGTTAAAACACATTGATACCAGAACTTTACTACATATACTGATTTATAGCAACTGTTTAGCATAGTCATTAGTACTCCTGGATCCATTCTGATGACTCCTAGTAGATGGTGGTACATTAGTGTTCAAGCCATATGTGAAGGTTCCTTGAGCTTGCATTTCAGTACCTACATGTGTTTGCACATCTATCACATCATATGCAGCCCAGATGCCTCACTATAAGGTTTTTTCTTAGACTTGAAGTATTTTTCTGCAGAACTCACACACAAACTCTTTCCAGAATTTCCAACTCTTTAGAAGTTACCGAAAAGCTCAACTCTTTCCAGAATTTTCAACACTGTATTATAGTAGATTGCAACATCTATATAAGAGTAATTGATAATAGCAGATTGCAGCAGCTTAGTTTCCAGAATTTCCAACACTGTATAATATTGCAGCAGCTGAGTTTCCAGAATTTCCAAAATTTCAAATATTGTATAATAGCAGATTGCAGCAACTGAGTTTCCAGAATTTCCAAAATTTCAAATATTGTATAATAGCAGATTGCAGCAACTGAGTTTCCAGAATTTCCAAAACTTCCAACACTGTATATAAACTGATTTTATAACATGTATAGACACAATATCCTAGCAGGGAAGATGGAGCCACAACTAAACTGATTCTATAAATTCAAACAAAATCAGGACCTAGACAAACTATTTTTGATGAAATTGAACATTAGAACTTGAAGCCTCATAGCATCAGATAGCATTTGAGAACAATCAGACGGAAATATACAATGACTAAGTTAAAAGATGCTAAAAAGAGAACTGGGCCACACTTGGAGAGAAATGTAAACAACCAGATTTTATAACCCCATTTCAAGAACCCAGAACACATAGCAGGCACAGTTAAAATTGCGACTGAATGAACTACAGACCATCTTGAATAAAAGGAGACTCGGTTAACTTTAAGAAAATAGATCAAATCATATCAACTAAGAAACTGATACAAACTAGCAGCTCACTATTTCAGTCACAACAACGCATAACACTCTTGGTCTGAAACAAACAAGGAAAAATTAAAGGTAAATAGTTGTACCTCTCTCGGAGCGACGAACTCGGGACAACGACAAAACCAGGAGCTACTTCAAACTGCAGAGCTTACTGTTCTGCCTCTAATGCCTACTGCTTGATAATAAAAGGAAACAAATAAGTATATAAAAATAACAAATAGCCAAATAAAACAATATTCAGCTAGAAGTAGTGATTCCTCAATAAAATAATAATCAAATAAGAAGCCAACATAAATTACTTAACCAAACAACAATTGGGCGCATGAAAAAAACCAACAGAATACTTAAACATTGTAGCGATCTAATCTTCAATTCCACATATTAGATATCTTAATGTGTTTGTACGAAAAGAAAATTAAATTACAAAAACAGTAAGTGAGCACTATATGGTCATCACAAAAATAATGAAACTCATGGTGCGTCACCTTCAAACTCTTCTTCAAACTCATCTTCAAACTCATCTTCATACTCATTTTCAGACTCATTTTCTAACTCGTCTTCAAACTCATCTGCAAACTCATCTTCAAATTCTTCTTCATACTCGACTTCAAGTTGTTGAGTAACAAATTCCTCCGAAGGCACATCAATAATTGTTTCTGGTACATCAGTCCTTGTTAAGAGTACTTCACCATAATCTTTTGGTATAGATGGTCCCATCAAATGTTTAGATGGCTCGTTTTCATAACTTTGTGGGAGATTATATTCAACTTCATCACCCATGTTAAACAAGTCTCTCGGAACAGTCTTCCTAACATAATGTTTATCTTGATCATATGGATCTTGCACATAGCAGCATTGGTGTACTTGAGATCCAAGCACAAAAGGCTCTTCCAGAGAGCATCTCTTGTTAAAATAGACATAAGTAAGACCATAAGCTTCATTTTCAACCTCATACCAATTGCACTTAAATAAAACAACCTTAACATGACCATAATAGTCTAATTCAACAATATCAACTATTCTGCCATAATAAGTCAAATCTGCAGCAATCGGATTTTTATCCTTTGAGCTTGCAAAGCTTGTAGTTGAGGCAACTAGTGTAACACCACTATTTTGTGTTTTAAGCCTTGCATCACACTGCTTAACATGGAATCTATATCCATTGATGAGATACCCAAAATATCTTTTTGCAACGGAATTTGGTCCTCTAGACAATTGTTTTATCAAATTAGGCACATCCTCTTGCAAAGCACAAGTTTCAAACCATTGAGAGAAGTTTTAACAATAATTCTTGGCCTTGTTCCATTTAGATCTTTGTGGATGATTATTAACCTCTTGCTCATGCTCTCTACACAACATGTACTTTTTTTTGTTAAAATAATAAATAAAATAAGTTAAATATTAATTATACAAAAAGAATACTATATTCAAATTAAGGTACTTAATATATTCTTGAACCTCGTCACAATTTCGCAATAAGTATGCATGTGCCTGACTTAGTGACATGTTATCTAAAATGAATGGATCGGTTTTCTTTGATATTAAAGGAACTCCTTTGTTTGGAAACAAACTCATAGTTTTTGCATCACTTGGGTCACATTCATCATTATTTCGGGCTCTTCTGTTAAATATGGTATGCACAGCCCCATGCAGATATTTAGAGAATAAATTCATACAATCTATTCCCACTTGTGTCTCTGCTATGCAACCTTCCGGATAGTGTCTATTGCGGATGTATGATTTGAATGTACCCATTTCTCTTTCAGTGGAACACATTCATCGATTTTGAACTGGACCTCCTAATCTCACTTCATTCGCCAAATGGATAGGAAAATGAATCATTATATCAAAAAATGAAGGAGGAAAAATTTGCTCCAACTGATTTATTGTTTCTATGATCTCTACTTCTAAGCAATCCAGTTCCTCCAATGTGATTATTTTTTGACACAAACGACGGAAGAAGGAACTAAGACGAATCAAAGGAATAGCCACATGATCAGGAAGAATGCTTTTAATTGGTATTGGAAGCAAGTAATGTAACATGAAATGAGCATCATGGGTTTTATAATTAGACACTTTTCTTTCATTCAAGTGCACACACCTAGTTATTTTGGAGGCACTACCATCAGCTAGCTTGGCTGTCTTTAAAACTCCACAAAAAATTGATTTCTCTCCATTTGTCATTGAGAAGCACGCCTTTGAAAACTCTGTTCTCTTACTATCTTCTGTATCTTTTGGATGAAGGTTCTTCCTGATTCCCATATCTTTCAAATCATACCGGGCTTTTGTATGATCATTTGTTTTGCCAGAAATATCCAAAAGAGTTCCAAGTATGCTATTAACTATGTACTTCTCTATGTGCATTACATCAAGGTTGTGGCGTAACAAATTGTGCTGCCAATAAGGTAATTCAAAAAAATTGACCTTTTTTTCCATGGGCCTTCATTTGATATCTTTCTCTTCTTTCCAAACACATTTTCAAAATCATGTAAGTTATTAAGCACATTAGTTCCCTTAACGAAAGGTGTAGGAGGCCTGAATTCAGTTTTTCCGTTGAAAGATCTTTTGTTAGATCTCCATGGATGATCCATGGGTAGAAAAACACGATGATCCATATAACACATTTTCCGACTATGTTTAAGACAGCGAGAATTGCCATAGTTACAACAAGGGCAAGCAAACTTTCCTTTTGTACTCCAACCAGATAACATAGCATATGCATGAAAGTCATTGATTGTCCATATAAGAGCTACCCGCATTTAAAAAGTTTGATTTCTTGAAGCATCATATGTTTCAACCACATAATCCCATAACAATTTTAACTCATCTATCAATGGTTGTAAGTAAATATCAATATCATTTCTAGGTGATCGCAGCCCAGGTATAAGTAAAGGAAGTATAGAATATTCAGATTTCATGCACATCCAAGGTGGCAGATTATACACCATCAACATAACTAGCCATATGCTATGTGATATACTCATGGTTCGAAATGGATTGAATCCATCACTTGACAAGCCAAGTCTCACATTGCGACAATCTAGTGCGAAATCTGAATGCAACTTATCAAAATCTTTCCATGCTAGACCATCAGCGGGATGCCTTAACTTTCCATCTTTAGAACACTCCTAGTCATGCCACCTCAAAGAATCTACCGTCTTTGAGCACATAAATAGCCTTTTGAGTCTAGGAATTAATGGAAAGTGTCTCAAAGTCTTTGCTGAAACTCGATGTTATTTTTTTAAAGGCTCAAGCTCACTATCAACTTCAGAAAATTTAATATATCGTGAAGCTCCACAAGTATGACAAAATTCATCATCCTTATGATCATTCCTGAACAACATGCAATCATTGGGACATGCATCAATTTTCACATAATCAAGATCAAGATTCTTAACCATAGACTTGGTTTTATTGTTAGACGGAGGAATGTTCAACTCGGGCATCGCCTCTTTTAATAACTCTAAAAGAGAAGTGAATGATTCATTGCTCCATCCATGTATACACTTCAACAAATATAAACGAAGTGTGAATGATAATATAGAGAATCCTGTACAACCAGGATATAATTCTTGGCTTGCCTCTTCAACTAAGTTATGGAATTTCTTGGCATCTTCATTTGGACCATCATAAACTCCTTCCGCCTGTGCAACATCTCTAAATTGATCATTCAACAACCCATCAATATCATCACACGAGTAATCCATATCATCATCAACATTCAACTTGATATCCCATTCCTCGTGATTGATCCATCTAGTATAGCCTTTAACAAATCCATAGCATATTAGATGATCATACACTACATTCCTTCGAGTCCAACGAATATTACAACATTTTGCACATGGACACTAAATTTCCTCTCCTTGAGGATCGCCATAAGAGTAAGCAAAATCTAGAAATGATTCAACACCATTAATATACTCTTTGCTATACCTTACTAAATTCATCCAATCCTTGGATGGGATATTTGAATTCCTAGAAGGAGATATCAATATTTAATCTTTCGGTAACAATCACTAAATCATTAAATACTTCACAAATAAGTTTTAAAAGTCAAGAGAAAGTTATCAGAATCATGTGTTATGAGATGATAAAAGTTTCTTACCTAGTCATGGCACTTGTGTTATGCCAAATCAAACCTTGAATCCTCCACAAATGTTTTTGAATGTTGATGATACTACCAAGGAAAAATAAGTAAAATTAATAGGATAGACATAATTAAGAAAGAAAGTAAATAAATAGAATTCAAATGATTAAAAGTTAAAGTTTTGTGAGTGAATTTAGAGCTTTAGAGCTTTTAGAGTTTTTTAAAACTAAGTCCAAAATTTTAAAATCTCATTCTTGTGCACACCCAATCAAAGAAGTATCAAACATCTAATATCATGTTTAAACATTCAAGCAAACATTCCTATGATCCTATAATAGATAGTCGATCAACAGCTTATGAAAGTCGCTTTGTATTAGTAATACAATATTTTTTGAAATTTTGTTGTCTTAGTAATACAATAGTTTCCAAATTTCACACTGTATTAGTGACACAACGGTTTTTAAAATTTTCTCTATATCATTGATACAACAACAGATACAAAGCGAATTGTTGTATTAGTGATACAAAACGAACTTCAGAAACTCTTGTATCACTAATACATAGAGAATTCAGAACTGTTGTATCAGTGATACATGGAGAAAGGTATTTTTTATCCTTCCCTTTTGTGGTGAATGTTCTGTGAGTTTTTCAACTTCTCCACATTTTGATTTAACTAGTTTTGTAAAGCCCTTGGTGGGTAAGCATATGAGAAATGGAGAACACATGGTAGGTTTTGATTGCTGATTGGGAAAAAATGAAGGAAGAAGTGCTAAAAGGCTGGTCTGTTTTTGTTGGCTATTGAAGTGCAGAAACACAGTGACAACCATATGTCTAGTGAGCACAGAACAAGTTGTGCTATCCCATGTTCCTTACTAGTGGGATGTACCTTTTATTATAGTTGTTCAGTGTAGTCTTTTTGTTGTTCATTAAAGGCAAGAAGGCTTCATCTTTCAATCTACTGGTTTTGTGGTGTTTTTGGTTAAGTTTTACATTTGATTTATGAAGGATTTCTTAGCGTGTTTTTCTTTTATGTACATCATATATGTTCTATAATGCCCTTCTAGTTCTCTTACACATTCAATAACACTTATATTTCTGAAGCTTAAAAGATGAGGATATATCTTCTTATGTTTTAACCCATGTGGCCGAGTAAGCAAATCAAAACACCAAAACAGAAAAGTATTTTGAATCTAATTCAACACCAAAGACTATATCATGAGAAACTCAAGTTCATATAAGTAGACCATCAGTCAAAGTACTTTATGAAATTCTGCAAGTATTTCATCATGTGTTTCTTGAGCATTGATTTTTCATTACACCAGGTAGTACCCCTAGTATTCAGAAAGAACATGGTTAGCACCATCAGTAAANACCAAAGACTATATCATGAGAAACTCAAGTTCATATAAGTAGACCATCAGTCAAAGTACTTTATGAAATTCTGCAAGTATTTCATCATGTGTTTCTTGAGCATTGATTTTTCATTACAGGTAGTACCCCTAGTGTTCAGAAAGAACATGGTTAGCACCATCAGTAAAGTCAACATGCTTCTGGAGCAATGATTCCTTATCAGTCCTAGTTTATCAAGGACAAAGTCCACTAAATACCACATCAATGGGAACCAAGTATTGCCACATCCATAGAACAAGAAGTCAACAAAGGTGACTTGAAAAAATCAATAGTGAGACATGAATTTCAGATATTGCATGGTTATCCATTTGAAAACAGCTTTTTACACAAACTTGACCAAATTTATTGGGCTTCAAATGTAGTTACTAGTGAATTTTACAAGTTTAGATAAGAACAAAACCTGAATTTTTTCTTGAGTCATGTAAAGCAGTCTAGACCAAGGCATTTAGACCTGCACTTTTTTTAGTCATGTAAAACTGTATAGACCAAGGCATTCCATCCAGCTACATGATCCTTCTTTTCAATGTTTATAGAATATCAATTCACAACAATGCATTGCGCAATTACTATCTGGATAACTGATGATATGGTGGCCGTCACTATGCCATTGACTTGATAAAGGAAATGGATATCATATCCAACATCTATCGTGAGAGAGCAAAAACTTTCACATAATTTAGATTTGAGAATCCATGTTCAACCTTCAAACCATAAAACAGATATCCAAATATGTACTAGGTTATATCGAGTAATTCCTATACTTTTTTTGGTGTACACCTTAGATATTGGAACAAAGCATCTAAGTATGAGCAAACTTCACTTTTCTAAATCGATTACATGAAGTGAAGAATCAAACTTCTAAACTATCATGTAATGTATTGGTTAGCTACTTATTGTTTGAACTCAAGGCATATTCACTGTAAGAGTTCAAAATCGATTACATGAACTCAAACTTCTGGATGATTTCAGCCCCAATCGGCTTATAAGCCTAATAAAAGAGAAATTCTCAAGTGAAGAATCAGCCCACTTATACTTATTTAGTGATTACGAGCTACACTCCCAAAAATCAACTGATGAAGCTAAAATATGAGCTACACTCCCAAAATTTGTATAAAAAACACAAGAATATCAAAACCCTAAAGCTAAAATTTAGACTTTCAAAGATAGAATTTGTTACCTGATATGAGCTACACTCCCAACAAAATCCTATTTTCAGTGAAAACTATGATGTAAATCGTGTCCTTTAGCGAGAAGTTCTTCAGTTGTTGAGCTCTTCAACTAGAAATTTTTCTGAAATCATGTTCTTAGCTTCAGTTCATCTTGCCAACAACCCCAAAGTAATCAATTCCTTCTTATTCTCCTCTTCTAAACACAAAACAAAAAATCAATCAATAACAAGAAGACTATTTTTAGTACTTACAAAACAATGAATCGAACTCACGCTTGACGAAATTGCAATTGGAGAAGAGAATCGAACTCATGCTTGACTAAATCGTAATCGTTATCAGTTTTTCGACTTTAATTCTTCAGCTCAGTTCTTCAACTCTTCAACTGATCAGTTCTTCCGAAAAAGAGAGAACTCACGCGTGTTTTTCTCACAAATGTTTTGTGCATTTTATTAAAATTAATGTTTTATGAATTATGTTTTTTTGGCCAATAAAAATGGGAGGGAGAGTTAAAAATGCTGGAGGGAATGCAATATTTTAGTGAAAATTTAAGGCCACACTTCTAATATGTTGTTTTTACAATTATAAAAATAGGACACTTTAAAAGTTTGGCCATGTATGTTAATAGTTGTTGTCAATTATATATATTGTAACAACACTTATAAAGTGTAGTTTATACCATTAAAGAGTACACTTTTTAAATGTTGCCAATATAAAGTGTAGCTAAAAGTTAAAAACTTGGGCTACGCTTTGAAAGTGTCCCCAAAAATATTTTAGGCAACACTTTACAAGCGTTGTCCAAAATTAGTGTGGCCGTAGGCCTAAAATGGTGTAGTGAATATTGTTGTATGTAAACTTCACTAACAACAAAATGATTCCCAACAACCACCAAAGTTGATCGTACACACCTCTGCCACATGTTATCAAGGATCTTGACACAAACATCAGGACGAATCTTTTATCACATAACCATGATAAAATTCTAAATCAATACTCGCTACAATTAGAGGTGGACCTGAACCAACCAACACACACTCATAATACCCAAACAATCATAGTTCTTAAACAATATCTCCATCACACAGCATAAATTCCCATTAGCTTAAGTTATAACAAATTTGATCGTTAGAAATCATATACTCATCGAGGGATATGTCTAAGCATGCAATCCCTCCAACAACACTATCAAAATGCCAGATTTAGTAATTGTACCCAATGATCCCCACATTCAACCACACATAAACGGTACATGACCTCGATGACTAGAGGAATATTAAGATTGCCGGACAACCACAAATACGCATGGTAGCTCTTCTA
This sequence comes from Solanum stenotomum, assembly GCF_019186545.1. NCBI lineage: Eukaryota > Viridiplantae > Streptophyta > Magnoliopsida > Solanales > Solanaceae > Solanum > Solanum stenotomum. Next base: position 60,220,214 of record NC_064284.1, on the reverse strand, counting down.
TAAATTATCATAAGCAAGGTGGTACATGTAGAACCACTAAAATACTTTAACAACTCCAAGACAACACTAATTATGTCATTCGAAATAACCAAAACTTCCCAATCTTCCTACTCAACCAAGCGAACATCGCAGGATTTGGTACCCCTGATCCACCACTAGGAATCCACCCATAAAAGTGAAAACACACTAGAGCATAGCTAGTGAATCCTACTCACAACAATAACAACCATCATAAATACTCCGACCATCAATCTCGCTCTAAACCAACACTTTTACATGAAAACCTTTCTTAGGTACTTAATCAATAGTAATAAACTTTACGACTCAACCTAGATGTAAGTCCTTTCAAAGGTTCAATACCTGATACAATTGATCATTTCTCACCTTGCCAATTCATACCTTGAAAAAATACATCACCACGAATGTAGGCTCACAATGAAAAATCAGAATTGTAGATTCAATCGTATAACACAATCCCCATATCTATCAACATTAGTTTATACCTCAAAGATTTTTATGAATTCATGGATCTTCGATTATCATGGACCGCATCTCCATCTATCTCACATATCTTTCGCTAATAATTCAATCGTAATCATTTCAAAATTCAAAACAAAAGCACTTATCATCACATTTGAGATAGTGTCTGTACACTCATTTCTCAAGTCTTTTTCAATAGTTTATAACCAATCTGATGGACTTGTGACACTATTACCATAATCACAACAAAGCGAATGAAATTACGCATCTTTGCACCCAATTATATACACCTCTAAAGATATCTCTTAAGCCTTTGCAATCAATACAATATTCTTGCTCTCGTCTCTCTCTAAAGGCTGCACTTCGTCCCACTATTTTTCTTCATTATGACTCAAGCTCTTTTAAGTTCTATTCGAGTGGTGTCCCCCATCTCTTAAAGTTTCCATACAACCACGTTACTCACAAAATATTTAAAAAAACCACAACGTTAGATACTCGCAAGTCGTAATTACTATACAAAATTCGATTAATCAACAATCTCATTATATAGTTGCATCCCATTACAATTCATCGTGAACTCTTATTACCATTACGCTTAGTTAGCCCTGACTATCACTATGAACTCAACTTTTTCATCAACATGACACCTAAAACTGAGGTATACTCATCAAATTTAAAGGACTAACCCAATCTTGGTTCACACTTTCTTACTGAAATCTTAAATTTTCTTCACCTAAGAATACTCAATGGAACTTTCTTTATCCGTAAGCTTGTCATTCTGGTATTAATCGGAACAAAATATCTCTCATCTCCCCCTCAAATAGATTCATTTTTTTTGTTTCCAAAGGAATTTTGTAATGTTGTTTTGAAGGGTGCACTAATCCCTTGAATCCGGTACCAATAGGTATCACCCCCATCCAAAACAACATTCTCTTTTAGGCCTTTCAATCAATCGATACGACCCGGAGAGCCGCTTTTGCTAAAAATCGAGCAGTTTCATGAAAACTTGCTTCAGATATGAAACTTTGAGTATTGAGAGATGCTCTTGTTATTCCCAATAAGATGATTCGGTAACAAATCGTTTCTTCCTCCCTTATGGGTTAAGATAAAATCATCAATCATCATACTACCTCCTTCTTCTTAACAAACAAGACAGGAGCACCCCACTTGGAAACACTAGGACAGATAAATCCTTTATCAAGACGCTCTTGGATTTGAGCCTTAAGCCCTCTCAACTCTGACACCCCAGGAATAGACTCAATAGATTGGGATTCGACCTCAACATCCCGAATATGAGCCAATTATGTCAATCAATCCTGCCCTACTAGTTTCCTACCCTGCATGAAAGATACGACCTTAGCTGACTTAGGCTTGTACCCCTTTCCCACTCTAACCTTTCCCTAACGGAGATCTCTAGAGTTACCGACTTAGCACTACAATTAAGCCCGATATAATAGGGGGACAACCAAGCCATGCCTAAGATTATATCAAGTCAGTCATATCTAGCATAACCAAATTAACCCAAATCTGAAAATCCATAACCACAACAGGACAACACGATACTCATGATTGATTATGACCGACTCTTCAACTGGGGTAGAAACATGGATGGGGGCATCAAGAATATCAACAAACCACATCAAATCCCAAGGCAATTGAACTAACACGTACGAATAAGAATAACCCATATCACACAAAACAATAACCATATGGACACAGACAACAGTAGCACTAGTGACCACTGTTTCACACCTCAAACTCGATTTTGCCTAGAAAAGTATATAATTGAGCCCTATCATCTTGACGGGCAACCTCCTCTCCTGGTTGCACTACTTTTCTACATGTATTACAATTTCTCCGGCCTCGCTAATTTCCTCCTCATATGCCCAGGTCCTCCACAAATTTAACACACCTTATAACTTATATTCAATTGTCGAACACTGAATTAGTTCGCAGGGGTTAGTTCGGGTACGATTTGAGGTCCATAATTATGACTAGAAAACCAGGGGAGATTGGCTTGAGATTATGTCTCGCCCTGTCCAGCACTGACGAGAGAAATATCGCACTGGCATCAAGTATTCACAACTTGCGTAACTTCAACGACCAGGCCAACATATTGTACATATCAAAGCACATTTATTGTGCACATAATCACCTCATCATATTCAACCAATTACAACTTCACATTCACAGTTAATTCAGACAACTAGAAGCACGCATTCAAAGTTTCAAAGATATAATTTACAGATAAGTCCAAATTCTTAAAAAAAATTTCGCTCCATGGATGACCATTTCTGATCATCTATGTCTTCACACCACCCCTAGGGCCAAATACCAATTGGAACCTTCTCAGTTTCCAATTTGCTTTGCTTGTGGCCCCTTAGTCGTGACCATGACGTCTAGTTCACTTTGTTGAGATACCAATTGGAATCGGGAGATACCAATTGGACTCAACTCATACCACAAGAGACAAAAGTAACTAGCGAACCCCACAAAATTGCTAATTTCAATCATAGAACTTGGTCGAATCCAATTTTTAACCGCCTCAATCCTTAACTGATGGCAACCAGACCTTAAATCAATCTTAGAAAAAATTGATGCACCTTGCAATTGATCAAAAAGGTCATCTATCTGAGGCAATGGATACTTGTTCTGAATGGGGACCCTATTCAACTGTCGGTAGTCCATGCACATCCTCTCTTGCTAGCGATGGTATTACCACTTTTGTTGCTCTAGTTCGGACCATAGAGTGAAGGAGGAAAGATACCAATTTGTATCACCCAAATACTAATTGGATTCAAGTCATAGCACGAAGGAGTAGAAAGAAGTGAGTTTTTCATAAAGTCTTATAGCCTCTACAAGAAAAGTACAGGCGTCTTCCTACCATTCCACAAGACTCTACTAGACTTGTTTTGGTACAATGATATCAACGAACCTAGGCTCTGATACCAACTTTGTCGCGACCCACTACTACAACTCAAACCAAGCAATCAATCTAAAAGCTAAGGTATACAAGTCAAATAATAAGGAAAGAAAATAGAATTTCCATAAACTCTAACAAAAGTTCAACAATAACTAACAAATGTGAAAGAATTAACCTAGAACCTAAAAGTCAATGTACCAAATCTCTACTAACGACAAGTCTAAGAACAAGGGGTACAACCCCAAAACTAAACAACACCTTAAACAAAAGTCTGAGTCCAAAAAGAGTGGACTTAAATAAGAAAGATCCATGGCAGCCTGAAATAACTGGCTCACCCTTGAATTCGGTCACGCTCATAGTCACCTAGCTGAGGTCTATGATCAATAGCCACCTGAAGATGCCTTGTACTCAACAAAGAAAGAGAAAGTGCAATATTAGTACACAACCACCATGTACTGATAGGATCACACAGCTATCCCACTAAGTGTAACATACATTAGTCAATACGACAATATAATCACATGCACATATCGAACATATACAATATCATCAACATATACGAACAATGAACAACTTCATGATTCTCACATATCAAAGTTATATCAATTTAGAGAAATATACCGTCTTCCAATATCAATCATCATTAGATATGAACGAACTCATCACAAGTAGATACACAACATAATTCAATGGTCCTCTCAAGGAACCAAATTCAATGGTCCTCTCATGGAACCTAAACCCAAACAGTTAGCATGTCGAAACGTGGCAATTAGATCCCATATTTATGCCGGAACGTGGCAATCCGATCCAGGTTAGTGTGTCGGATCGTGACATCTGCCCATTCAACAAACCACAATCACAATCACAATGTATATTCTCGCAATCATAAAACAAGAGGTGATTCATGGCATACAATTATTCAACTGTCCTCAATTACAACAAGTGTGATCAATAATGCAGCATTCGCATACATGCATGTATCATAATGAAGCAAGAACAAAGATACATCACACAATCATAGAATTACAACCATCACCTACCTCGAATCCAAGCTTGAATTCCCTAAGGCAGTTGAATCTTTTCTTTCCAGATTCTTCCCGCTTGTTTGTGGTCTTTAGCCTCAAGAATGGTGAAAAATGCTTAAGAACTCGTCCTGGGTCATCTCCTTAGCTCTAAAAATCAAAAAGTGCCAAATCAGGTCGTTTAGGGGTTTATTAACGATTTTAAGTCATGTTTGGCCCGCCATAGCGTACTTATCCCGCTACAACGGCCCCGCTCTAGCGGCTCCAATCCCCCTCTAGCGGCCTACATGGAGATAAAATGCTATATGTTCATGCTAAGATCATTTTCGGGAGTTCTACTCGCTCAAATTTGATTTCGTAAAGTCGTATGAGTTCCTTAACGTCTTAGCTATCTACTCATGTGGTCCAAATCATAATTAGATCTCTCATTAATTACCATATTTCTCTACACCTTAATGACTCTGATTTTGTCCAAATCTGGACTAGGTTGGGATATTCCAAGTTACTACGAAAAAGTTTTCTGGCCCCAATTCTTTCTTCATTGGTTTTTCCCTAACGACGGAATCAGGTCGTTACACAATGTTCCATGGTTTGTCAAATCATCAAAACTGCAAATAACAGTATTTCTAATCATACAAAATTTATTCTCATTATATATAATCCCATATAATTTAAGCGATAAATATACACTTTCGAGATATGATCAAGAGTGCTTAATATTATAGGAATACTATGTTATGAGTGATCAAATTGTTTATCTAAGTAGGTTACATGCATCTAACAAAATATATACATGTATATAATTAAGAGTTTAAATATTTGATAAAGTGTACATATGTCTAAGTTAAGATTACATGTATTTGTAAGAAAATATTTATGATGCTTAAAAAAATAGAAGAAATTTGAGAATTTTGAATTGTTTTTGGAGAAGAATTTTAGGGAAGAATTGAATAACAAATTCAGGGAAGAAGCAGTGAAAAAGATTTCCGATGCTAAAAAAATTGGGAAGTATTTTGAATATTTCGATATATAACTTTTTTGGATCAATAATACGACAAATACTTATATGCGTGATTTACCCCTAAATTGATGTGTTTGATAAGTTACATTCCATATATATATATANATATATATATATATATATATATATATATATATATAACTAGATGTGATGTATCTGCTCAGCATGTAGCCAATGGAGATTGAAATATGACAGAAATTGAAGAACTTTTGCTGCCCAATTTTCCTGTTGATTAAAAAATACACAACAATCGTTAATAAATGTAAAAAAATCTACTAAATCTAATGCTATTACACTCATGATCGAGTATTCATGAGTTGTCCTGATCCAAATTCACATGTCTTAATGACATCTATGTTACCAACCAATAGGTAAGCCAACCCCTTAGTTTTACCAATTTAACTAAGTAATAAACGTGAAAAGTAAACAACGAGTAGAATATCTCCAACACTAAGCTCTTCATAAATACGAAATGAGGAAAGCTAAAATACTACCCAAGATTTTGTGTCACAAGTACAAGAACTTCTAAATATGGTGCAAGTTTGAAACTAAAATGACAAGTCTAAACATAAGAGATATCATGTCTGAATACTAAAACAACAGAATAAATAAAATATAGAGGGAGGTGTGGGCCACGGAACAACCAAGCAGCTCACCACAACTCCAAGATAATCCAAGCTCGGACGCAAAAAGTTCCACGAGATGTGCTCGTATGCGGAATCGAATCTGCACCACAAAGAGTGCAACAAGTGTAGTATGAGTACTAAACCACGTGTACCAGTATATCTCATAGATCGATCGACAACGAAGAAGTAGTGACAGGAGTTTATATAAGAAAATCATATTTTTACTTGTACAAGTCTATGTTATACTTACCAGGTTTCATCAAATATCACGCAATATCCAACCACCAATAAAACACATAATCAACAAGAATGAAGGATGCAATGAGATGCATTGCAATATGACACAATGAAATGATATGCCTTATATGACAAGTATTCTCCCAACCATATATACATGATACGTCTCGAAAATACATTGAGAGTTCATAACCCATTGGGGACTTGCGAGGTCCATATACCGACACAGACGATCTCTACGCGTCTGTGCGGACGATCTCAATGCACTATCATAAAATCAAACAATTTTCACACGGACGATCTCCACGTACCCAAATTATAATCTTAACATCTCACAATCCCAGCACGGACGATCTCCACGTGCCCAACTTATACTCAATCTCATGTCAATGCATGTACACAATATGATTTCAATAAAAAGGGATGATGTTGCATCTCAATCAATCAAATATCAGCAGGATATATAATCACATCAACTATCACAAATATATGGGTTCAATAAAGAAATACAATCACACAAAAGAATTCAAGTCAATAATAGATTAGCTAATGCCCACATGCTTTGGCATTCTCGTATTACAATCCACATTTTATAGTACTCCCTCCATTTAAAAAAGAATGACCTCTTTTCCTTTTTAGTGTGTTTCAAAAAGAATGACCTATTCCTTTTTATGGTAACATTTTAATTTCAGCTTTCTATGTGGCATGTTTAAGGCCACAAGATAAAAGGGCAATTTTGTACATTTGACATAACTTTAATTTAGGACCACAAGATTCAAAAGTCTTTTTTATTTTCTTAAACTCCGTGCCAAGTCAAACTAGGTCATTCTTTGTGAAACAGAGGGAGTAATAATCTTTCCCTTTTATAACACTGGTACTCGTACCAATGCATGTCACACCATTGGTACGAGACCCCCATCTTTCGCCCTTACCCATTGTCTATTCCCATTTTAATTTTTAATTAGAAAAATGTCCTTCAACGAAGTCTAAGGTCTTAACATACCTTGAATGTCGAACACGTGTCACAAATCCTCAAAATTTTCTTTTCCCTTCCGTAAGGCTTTTGAACATTCCCAATCTATCAAAATATGCATAATTCCTAAGCAAATGAGTCTATAGACACCCATGTTACTATATGACTCGCCTAGACCCATAACTCACTCTAATTTTTAACTAAATTCATAACTCTAGCTGCCAACTTATATGTCAAGTCTCATATTCCTAAATTTTCAAGCTTAAATTTAAGTCTCAATTCCTCTAAATATCATAAATCTAATAATATTCATCTAATACAATACAACCAAAACTTAAAATTTTGAATATCTAACAAATTTATATAAAAGTACTTAATAATTACAATCATAACATACATTATACATATGATTAGTGGTGCTTCCCATTACAATCTCATAATTGAAAGATATAACGATAGAAAAATGAGAAAAAATTAAAATCAAATGAGGTAAACAGAGATTTGTTTCAATAATTCTAGTGAAAAATATTTTAATTCAAATTAAACAAATACTTTTGACTCATGGGCCGATCCTCGCCCGACCTCGGTCAAGTCTCAAGGGCCAAGAGCTTATTTGGATTGGACTTATAAGCCTAACAATTTTAAATGGGCTTGAAAAATCGTATCTCAACCCTACTTCGATAACAAGTCGGGTTGAATTAGTCTCATAGACTAAGCCCATTTTATAAGTGAGAGTTAAAGTAGTTCCCGTTATTTGGAAGGTGTTTTAGTCTATTTCAGCTTATTTTCGTTAGGAATTGTTTCGGCCATATCCTGACCTTGAGAAATGTTAATGTGATTGTTTGTTATCCTAGCATAACTAGTTTCTAGAATGTCTGTTTATACCTCATTTTGAACAAACACACAAGGAATTATCAAAATGGTAGGTTCATCAAAAGCATATGGAACAACTTGATGATTTCCAACTTCATCATTAAGTACTTGCACTCAAATATCAAATTATCATAGAGCAAGTTGATATTATTTATCATGTGCATAATATTAGTTGAGTCAGTATTGATTTCAAGGGGGGTTAAATTCATGTGTTCCACTGTGATTAAACCTTATCAGAGCTTCTAATTTTGGTCTATCTGGGTTGGGTGAGTGGGGTATATTAAGAGAAGCTTAGAATCCAGTGCCCTAAGGTGTCGTTTGGTGCGATGGATAAAAAGGAATTAATTTCGGAATAACTTTTAAGTGGCCTTTAATCTGTTGTTTGGTTGCAAAGTGTAACGGCCTGTTCCCGTCGTTATAGAAAAGCCAACGGGGAAAAATTTTGGGCTGGAAAACATTTTCGTAGTAACTTGAGATTTCCTAGCCTAGTCCAAATTTGGACGAAATCGAAGTAAGTGAAGTCTAAGGAAATATGGTAACAAATGAGAGATCTATTAATCAATTTGATTACATGAGTGGATAGCTACGACTTTATGAAATCGAATTCGGGCGAGTAGAACATCCGAAACTGATCTTAGTGTGAACGGATATTTTTTGAGTGTCATGGGATGAAGGTGTGTTGTGAAATGGGGGTTTGGAACTCTTAATTCGACATTTTATTTTTGTGCAAGCCGCTATGGCGGGATTGTCATGATTTAAGTCGAAAATAAACCCCAATAACATTTTATTTTGCACTTTTCGATTTTGAGAGCTAGGAGACGACCCTAGGTGTTTTCTTGATAGTTTCCACCATTCTTGAGGCTAAAGGTAAGGATTTTACTTCCCGATTCCGTGTTTCGATCCGTAGAACTTAGTTTCTTGNGTTGTTTGGTTGCAAAGTGTAACGGCCTGTTCCCGTCGTTATAGAAAAGCCAACGGGGAAAAATTTTGGGCTGGAAAACATTTTCGTAGTAACTTGAGATTTCCTAGCCTAGTCCAAATTTGGACGAAATCGAAGTAAGTGAAGTCTAAGGAAATATGGTAACAAATGAGAGATCTATTAATGAATTTGATTACATGAGTGGATAGCTACGACTTTATGAAATCGAATTCAGGCGAGTAGAACTTCCGAAACTGATCTTAGCGTGAATGGGTATTTTTTGAGTGTCATGGGATGAAGGTGTGTTGTGAAATAGGGGTTTGGAACTCTTAATTCGACATTTTATTTTTGTGCAAGCCGCTGTGGCGGGATTGTCATGATTTAAGTCGAAAATAAACCCCAATAATATTTTATTTTGCACTTTTCGATTTTGAGAGCTAGGAGACGACCCCAGGTGTTTTCTTGATAGTTTCCACCATTCTTGAGGCTAAAGGTAAGGTTTTTACTTCCCGATTCCGTGTTTCGATCCGTAGAACTTAGTTTCTTGGGTAATTATCGATGGGGGGGGGGTTTGATCTGGGATTTATGATGGAAAAAGCCGTAATCTGGGTATAGGGATCAAGAGTTTGACCTAGGGTTGATGTTATTGATTATAATTTGGGTAATTAGGTCTTGTTTATTGATCCTCACGTTATATTGATTGTTTGTAAACCAAGAACAAGCGGAAAGAATCCAGAAAGGGAAGAATCAAGTTTCTTAGGGGATTCAAGCTTTGTTCGAGGTAGGTGATGGTTGAGATTTCATATTGGTGTGATATATGTTTGTACTTACTTCATAATAATGTGTGTATGTATGCGAATATTGCATTATTGATCATACTATTCATAAATGAGGATGATTGAATAATTGTATGCCATGAAATCATGACTTGATTGTATGATTATGAGAATACACCTTGTGATTGTGATTGTGACTTGTTGAATGGATAGGGTGTTACGTTCCAACACACTAACTGGGATCGGTTTCCACGTTCTAACATAAACATGGGATTCTGGCATAAACATTAGATCGGGTACGACGAACCGGTACACTAATAGTTTGGATTTGGGTCCCATGAGAAGACCATTGACTTGACATGACTGTATATCTTAAGATTTGTGAAATTGTACATTGTTCGTAAGTGATAATTGATAATGTATATGTTTGGTGTATGCATATTTATTATGGTTGTAATGACTTATATATGTTCACCTTTTGGGATAGCCGTGTGATCTTACCAGTACACTGTAGTTGTGTACTAATACTGCACTTGCTCTTTCTTTGTTGAGTATGGGGCATTTTCAGGCGGTTATTGACAGACCTCGTTTAGAAGATCAGTGATCATTTCGAATTTTAGGATGAGCTAGTTTTCCGGGCTGCCTTGAGTTCTCTTTTGTTTATGTCCACATCTTTGGACTGAGACTAGTTCTTTAGATTTCTTATGTTTAATTGGGTTGTATCCATTTCCTTTAGACTTATGATCCTTGTTAGAGTTTTGGTACATTGACTTTCAGGTTCTAGGGAATTACTTCCGCATTTGTTTTGTTAGATCTTTTGAGTTTATGGGAACTCTATTTTCCTTTAGCATTTAAACCTGCTTCCGTATCTTTAAATGCTTAGTTTTTGGTTAAGTTGTTTAGTTTGGGTTGTAGTAGTGGTTCTCCCACCGGAGGGTTAGCGTGGGTGTCAATCATGACGGTCTGGGTCGTGACACAAAGGCTGGGATAACTTACCCCAAGATTAACAATTAGTCCTGTGATAAGTTATCCCTCCATTGGGATGGAGTAGTAATCCCAAGATAACTTATCCTCGGATAAAGTGGGTAAAATAACAAAAATACCTCCCCTTAAACTCTCTTTTCTACATCACTTTACATTCATGTATATTAACATAATTCTTAACAACATTTATAATAACATTCACAACCTTAATTATTCATTGTTTCTATGATAATATATTCTTCTATTAAAAAAATACATTTTATAAATAGATTTTTTATTTATGAATATATTATAAGTTGAATTTATTTGCCTAATTCTTATGTTTATTTAAATTTTGATTTCTCTTAAAATGTTCACTTCACTACTAAATTGCATATTTTTAATTAAATAGTTTACTACTCACTTAAAAATTATATTTTATATATCAATTACAATGTATATAACTTTAAAATGTATATAACTTTAATGATAAAGTTTATGTTACTTTAATAAACTTAACATGAAAATTTTATTTTTAAGCTACATAAGATGCATGTTTTATTCTAAATAAGATGAAAGTTCTATTTTAAAGCCAAATAAGATGAAAATTTTATTTTTAAGTTAAATAAGATGAAAGTTTAATTTTAAAAACACACGACACAATCAGGGAAATGCACACACAAAATATTTAAGTTAAAATAAGATGAAATTTTATTTTTAAGAATGAATAACTAATTAAATCTTGCAAAGAAAGATTTCAAAACAAAAAAACTAAATAAGGTGGAAGGTATTATTGTAAACAAACAACTTGGTTTTAGAAATTATGCAATGAATATAAGTTGCCATATGACAAACCAAACAAACAATAAAAACTAATCTCAGCATAACTAATCCCACCATAATTTATCCCAATATTCAAACAAAACTACCCCTAACCATCTCCAACCCAACACCAAATTTTACACCAAATCCTTATGGTGGTTTTGATCTCCAACCCAACACCAAATTTGGTGTGTGAATACTGTTACACGAAATTTGGTGTAACCCTATTCATCACACCAATTCACTTTTTGAATATTTTAATATTATTTTATTATACAAACTTTTAATTAAACATTATATAAATTGCATGTTTTAATTAAATCTCTTGTTTATTTAATTATTTTTTATGTAATATTTTTATAATATAAAATTTAGATTTTTTATAAATTATTTTTTCTATATATGACTTTTTTTTAATTAAATTTAAAATATTTTTTTCAATTATGTAATGTTTACTTAATTGTATTTCATTAATGATTTCACTTTTATTTGTATTATCCATTATTATGTATAATGTATAATATCTGCTAGCAATTTATATTATTTAAAAAATTATGGTACAAAATAGTTTTATAGTAAACGATTATAAAAGGGAATAATATGAATTATATATGGTGAATGTTTTAGAGAGAATAGTTTTATGAAATAAGAAATAATAATATAATAATGAAGAGAGAGAAAAATATTCCTTTTTGGTGTAAAATTTGGTATAATGGGCTGGAGTTTATTACATCAAAAATATTGCTGACACCAAATTTGGTGTAAAATTTGATGTTTTGGAGCTCCAACCCAACACCAAATTTGGTGTGTGAATAGTGTTACACCAAATTTGGTGTAACACTATTCATCACACCGATTCACTTTTTGAATATTTTAATATTATTTCATTACACAAACTTTTAATTAAACATTATATAAATTGTATGTTTTAATTAAATCTCTTGTATATTTAATTATTTTTTATGTAATATTTTTATAATATTAATTTTAGATATAAAATTTAGCTTTTTTATAAATTAATTTGTCTATATATAACTTTTTTTAAAATATTAATATGTTAACTATAAATTATAATTGGATATAACTACAATTAACCTTCACAAAAATTAAAAATTAAAACATATAAATTTTTAAATAAATAATACAATGTACTTAAATATAACCGAAAATAATAAACATTCAATAAAGTAGTAATTGACATAGATCAAAATTGAAATATAAAATACATAGTAATTTTAAAAAGTACAACAAAACATAATAATTTAAAAATTATGGTACAAAATAATTTTATATTAACGATTATAAAAGGAAATAATATGAATTATATATGGTGCATGTTTTAGAAAGAATTTGTTTTATGAAATAAGAAAATATAAATGAAATAAGAAATAATATAATAATAATGAAGAGAGAGAAAAATATTTCTTTTTGGTTTTAAATTTGGTGCAGTAGGTTGGAGTTGATTACACCAAAAATAGTGCTGACACCCAAATTTGGTGTAATAGTGCTGACACCAAATTTGGTGTAATAGTGCTGACACTAAAGGGTACACAATCAAAGCAATTAAACGTATCACCCATCCACCACTGCAATAGTCATATCTATATGACTCCTACTTTCCCATATAGCTTTATTCCTGCAGAGCAAGTATGGCAAGAATGGCGAGAAAGGGTCAGGGCAACCTGTCATCTTCCATCTCCACCCCCACTCTCTCCTCCAGCCTCACCTTCTCCACCAGCCTCACCCCCACAACCCCTGCTTCCACTAGCTCATCAGGTAGCAGGGCACATTAATGTGCACCCATTCGTCTATTTTGTTTGTGAAAGCAATAGATATGGTCAAAAGAGTTTTCAGACCTTGGGACGGATTGAGAATCATAACCATTGACTGCATAAAACCAACACATTTGAGTGTGACAGATGCCACTCCAATTTTGCAACTGGAGCGGATCTGGCTGCACACAGAGCTGATGAAAACCACTAAGTAGAAATTAGTGGAAGTAGTGAAGGATTGATGGAAGAGAATGAAGGTACAAGAACAGTAAGAAGTTTGTTTAATTTCTGTATTTTTTTGTTTTCGTTTTAGTGTTCTAACTCTACTGAAGGTTGAAGGTTTACTGTTCTAAAGTTCTCTACCCTAAATTATATGTTTACTATTCTAATGTGTTTCCTGATAATGAATATATCCAAAAATATAAACCATTTGATTTTGGTCCAAGATGAATCTAACCACAACAAATATATTAGATGGGGCATGATTGTTTTATTAGTCCCCAAGCATGCGTTGCTGGAAGTAACACATTACAAAATTTCTGAATGGTTAATTTAAGTTTCATAAGGTATCTATAGGAGCTAAAGTTTTTAATTATTATACTAATGGGTACCAAGGTGTCAACTTTTTTTTGAATTCTACAATACTTTAAAAAGTTAAGATAACTGTTTTTGCACTTTATATATTAACATTGCTTTATTTACATGTAATAAATACTTAATTATAATTTAATAATTATTTTTTAAAATTGATAGTATAATATTTCTTATAATAATTCGTAAGATAAGAATAAATATATATAAGTTGGTGTATGTTACATAACACCACAAATGTTATATCATAGTTAAGTTCTTATTGATTATACTTTTGAAAACTTTTTCAATTGAGTAAATTATTATATAAACTATTAAAATTATTCTAGAAATAGTAGAATTATTTAAAAATAGAATTGATACTTGATCTGATTGAGTATGCCAATTAGAGTATCATTTTTATTTGTATAATATTTCATATTACTTTTAAATACATAAATATGTCTAAATCATCAATATTGTAGTTGTAACACCCTGATAATTTCTAAGTTAAGACTCAAACAATTCTTCATTTACATGTAAAGTCGTATCAGGTGATTCTTAAATTGATCATATGTGTAAAGGCCAATTATTTAGTGTGAGAATAAATTTGGAGATGAATTAAGGCAACATAATCCCCTAGCACAAAGTTGAGTTGAAAGCTTCCTTAGTGATTAAGTTTTGATGTAAGATTATACTTGGGTCAACTTCAAACAACCATATATGTTATAATATAAAGAGTTACGTGGCCCATAACCTATCAAATTAAAGGTATTTGAATCTTCTTTCCAACGCCACAAATTTTGTGTCAATCCGAGTTTCAAGTAACACGTTATGACCATTTTAGTAACCTGATACAGTGTAGTGATGAATTAGCAGACGGGAAACAACTAAAAGGGTCATTTTGTCTTTTTACCTCTAAGAAAACTCTAAACAAATTTCTTGACTAATAAAAGTTTCAAACCAATTAGATTTTCATCTCTTAATCCCTCATTCTCTTCTCTCTCAAACCCTAAGGCAAAACCTAAGGAAAAATCAAAGTAGAAGACTTCATTCAAGATTCTTTCAATCTTTTTCAAGATTTTTCTTCAAGGTAAGTCCTTCTCCAAGAATTTCATTCTTTCCAACTCAAATTTCTTCATACAATTATGTATCATTAATGATAATCCTAATTCTTGGCAATAGAGTTTCAAGAAACTAATTCAAGAATCTCAAGAAAGGTTTTCTTGATTGTTCTCCTTCAAGCTGGGGTTACAAGGCTTCTAATCAAGTTCTTATTTAAGATTCTTCAATGACTTTGTTTTTCCATATATGTAAGTCTATCATAGTGTTGGACTAGTTCGTCGTCACACCCTACATCTACTTTTAAATCAGTAAAAGAGTAAATATAGGGTTCAAACCTTAGATCCGAGTATTCTTGAGATGAGTTGATTTTGAGTGCTTGAGTTCCTGATTCTTTTTGAAATTATATTCCTAATTATTGAATTGCTATATGTTATGCATTGAGATTCTTATGTTGATTCGTTCATGTTTATATTTCAGTGTGAACACTATGAATTAAGTATTCTTGAGATAGGTAATATTGTTGAGTTCTTAGTTCTTGAGTTCTAAGTATTGAGTTTTCAATAATGATATTAAGATTCTTCAGTTGATTCGTTCATTTCTATATTTCATCATGAACCCTATTTGAGTTATAAATCTTGAGAATCTTTTAAAGCCAACATTTGTGTTTTAAACTAAGTTTTCGAGCAAGTAAAGAGGAGTTTGAGAAAGAGTATAAGGGAACTAAGTATTTCCCAAATGTTGAAAGAGAATATTATTTTGAGAAAAGAGAAACTTTGATTTCTAAACGAGTTTATGTGTTGGGATTTGGTAGAATCTTTTTACTTTTTTTTCTTTTTATTCTAGAAATATTCTATTGTATTTTATTTTTTTTCAAGTATAGGGTTTACATTAATTGCAAAATATTTAGTTTCCTTTTAGTTTAGTATCTAGAAGGAAAATAATATATTTTATACTCCTTAATTATTTATAAATAGTGATGTACTCTTCTATTTGAATCAATGCAAGAATACACAAAGAGTTATTATTCGTTTTCTCTTTAATTTTTCTTTCTAGTTTCTTCCATTCCATAACAGTGGTATCAGAGACTTCCATTGATCTTAATGGATCGGTGAGTTCATTGAATAAAAACTTTCAACCACTTTTAATTCATACCTATTTTCAATCCAATTTTAACCCGTGCTTTTATTTTTAACGCATGGCAACTTTTAACCAATTTTTAATCTTTACTATTTTAAACCTTATTTTCAAACCATGACAAGCAACTCTTTCTTTCAATGCCCCACAAACCTTCAATGGTGAAAATTATCAAATTTGGACAATTAAGATGAAGTCTTATCTTGAGGCTTATGATTTGTGGGAAACTGTAATGGAAGATAAACTCATACAACTACTCTCTGATAATTCTTCTGTTGCTGAAATCAAACTTCCCTCAGAAAGGAAAACAAAAATATACAAAGCCAAAATTGTAATTCAAAATTCAACTGCAGATTCAATCTTCTTTAAAATCATTGCATCTGAGACAACAAAAGAAGCTTGGGAAAAAATATGAAAAGGAGAAGATATTCTCAAGAATAACTAAGTGTTCAAACTCAAGTTAGATCCACCAACTTGAGTTTGAGGGGGAATGTTGGAATTTGGTAGAATCTTTTTACCTTTTTTCTTTTTAGTCTAGAAATATTTTATAGTATTTTATTTCCTTTCAAGTCTAGGGTTTATATTAATTGCAAAATATTTAGTTTCCTTTTAGTTTAGTATCTAGAAGGAAAATAGTATCTTCTATTTTCCTTAATTATTTATAAATAGTGATGTACTCTATTTGAATCAATACAAAGAGTTGGGTAATGAAAGTGATTAGGGCGTCATGCGGAAGCTTCCCTCAACAGTTTTAAAAAAAACTTGTTGGGTTATGAAAGTGATTAGGGCGTCATGTGGAAGCTTACAATTGCAAATAATATGGTTGATAAATTAGACGACACATAAAACTATACTAAAAGAAACATATTATTATATGATATTACCAATTGGCCTACATAATTAAAAACTAATCAAAAGCATAGAAACTATAGAGAGAAAATCTCCCCATAAATTAAGCTCTTAAACGTCTACATTGTGGAAGCTATTGTGTTTTGATATGAGAAGAGAGTCTTCAATTTATAGATCTCCTAACTTTTCCTCTAAGGAAATAATAAACCAAATATAGAAGAAAAATATATTTTCCTTTCATGAAAAGTAAAAACATTTATGGTAATATTTTGTCTTTCCTTTTAGGAAAAAATAAACTTCAAATAAAGTAAGAAAATCAGGTTAAAACCCTAAGAAATCTCCCCTTTTGGTTGGATTTTCTTGGCAAAACTTGATCCGCATTCTTCAATTGCATGATAATCTTTGTTCTTCGCATAGTCTTCATCACTGCTGCTTGTCATGGTTAACAATAAAGTTAAAAATATATGGGTTAAGAATATTTTGTTATTATTTTTAAAATTGCAGCAATAGAAATGTTGAAAATATGGTTCAAAACTTCTTCTCCATATGTAGTAGCATAAAAATCTCCATTATCATCACGTTAATTGCAAATTGATTTGAAACCACCTTGAACATGTCTTCAACTTTGTTCCATTGGATCGTTGAACTATGTGATCTGATACCACTTGTTCGGTTATGAAAGTGATTAGGGTGTCATGCGTAAGCTTACAATTGTAAATAATATGGTTGATAAATTAGACAACACATAAAACTATACTAAAAGAAACATATTATTATATGATATGACCAATTGACCTAAATAATTAAAAACTAATCAAAAGCATAGAAATTGTAGAGAGAAAATCTCCCAATAAATTAAACTCTTAATTAGCGTCTACATTGTGGAAGCTATTGTGTTTTGATATGAGAAGAGGGTCTTCAATTTATAGATCTCCTAACTTTTCCTCTAAGGAAATAATAAACCAAATATGGAAGAAAAACATATTTTTCTTTCATGAAAAGTAAAAACATTTATGGTAATGTTTTGTCTTTTCTTTTAGGAAAAAAATAAACTTCAAATAACGTAAGAAAATCAGCGCAAAACCCTAACAGTTACCTCTATTAAGAGGATATTTTGAGAAGTTATCTCAAACCAGAGAAAGAGTATGTTTTATACATTTGAGCATTGATGCATTAAACTTGGAGTTTTTCGTCTTAGGCTTTTTGTTATTAGGTATAATCGTGTTTTGATCTAATTTTACAGGAAATAGGTTTTGGAGTAGTGGTGTTGAAAGATCCTGATTGGGAACATATGAGCCCACCTACAAGCCGTCGTTCCTTCGGCAAGCCGTAGTTGGAAAGTGTGGATGAAGGTTCTAAGAAAATGGGCTAAGTATGGAACCAGAGAGGCTACTGATGAGCCGTGAGTCGTGAATTTTATTAAATTGATATTGTTAAAAGGATATTGATTATTTTTAAGTTTCTTCATTCAATTACATCTATTTAGCTTATTTTTAAAAAAAATTATATTTCTATCTCAAATTCAAGTTTAATATAATTCATCATTTTAAGGAGTTTATTTAAGTTGGTTCATGAAAAAAGAGTTGCATTAAAATAAAAATGTGTCTAATAAATTTAAACAAAAACAAATTAGAAAGAAAAATGGCATAAAAGAGAAAGATAATGAAAAAGGAGAAGAAGTCTTGTGCGTGAGACTCAAACCCATGACATAAGGCCAATTCTTGAACTCCCTTATCCATTGAGCTAAACTTCTTACTTGTTTTTTGGGTGGTTCATTTTAATATATATATTTATAAAATCAAAATTTAACCTTATATATATGTAGTGTGATTTTTTGACGACAGGAGTTTGAGTGAACCCCAACCCCTGGTTGCATGTAGATCCGCCCTTGCTATCAGGTTTGTTGTTCCATTGTCATACTTGGAACTAAGGCCCTCGGTACTCCTCAGTGCCGGCTCAATGCTTATAAAAATTAGGCACATGCCTTAGGCCACCAATTTTAGGGGGCCTCTAATTTTTACCACAATAAATTATGTGTTAATTTTTTTTTATAGAAAAAAATAATTATCTAAAATAAATATATTTTTCTTAAAAAATATATATATATTATTTTATTCACCTTAACCTCAATAAATAGAAGAAATCAAGATTCTCTTCACTAACTCTCGCACTGTAATTTTCTAGACTCCTTTTATACTATAGGTAAGTTAGAGCTCTATAAAAAATATGAATAAATAGTAAAAATCATGTTTTGGATAAAGTGAATTACAAGCCTATTTAGATTGACTTATTTTATGTGTTTTTAAATCAAAAAAAAAAAAAAAAAAAGCTTATAAGTTGTTTTGTCAACTTATTACTTATAGAATAATGTTAACAAGTTATATAATTATTGCTGGCTAAAAGATTTTAGGCCTTTAGTTAAAATTTCGCTTTAGGCCTCCAAGTACGTTGAGCCGCCCCTGGTACTCCTCCTTCTATGGATTTCGCTAGAAATAATAAAACTAGACCAAGCATGAATAAAGTTAAGGTGGAGGTTAATCTCACTAAGCCAAAACTAAATTCGATTTGGGTTTTGTCTTAAACATGAATCTAATATAATCCGTTGAAAGGTTTTACTCAAAAACTTGAATACAAGAACGTTTCTAAGTTTTGTCGACATTGTAAAATGTAAACTGCTAGGACACTATTAACCAATGTTGATATCCTGAAAAAACCAAAGATGCAGAGCAAGGAGAGTGCCCGTGAAAATGAAAAAATTAGTGAAAGAGCATGGGCAGAAATTGAAATTGAAATTGATCCTAACACCTTGTTACCCATTTTATTGTATTGTTAGTTTAAATACAATGTTTGTTTTGATTGTTACTTAAATTCTATTGTGTCGTATCATTTGAATTCATCGTTAGGTCATGGCGATTCATTTTATGTAACGACCGATTTGGTGTAATCGCGTTGTTACCTTACTATTTTGTTCTCATTTTGTCTTTATTTATCATTTAATAATCATATCTCATATTTTATCCTAAGTATCTTTTCATAGTAACTTTATGTAACACCAAGAAATTTTTTTGAACTAAGACTCGAACTGTTCATCGTAGTGAGTGAGATTTTACCGAGGAATTAAAATTTCTTAAGTGTTAAGGTCACTAGATGTAGCACCTTGAGTTCCAAAAAGAATTAAATTGGAAATAGCAAAATCTGAAATTTTACAAGTTAAGCTAAGTATGAATTTTGGGTTGACTTCAAACAATCATAACTCCTAGCTCAGGATGATTTAGGCGTTCTACCAATTACCGTAGGAAACATCTTTGAATTATCTTTCCAACGCCGCCGAGTTTGATAAGTTTCGAGGTCGGATGAGTGAGCTATGGCCTTTTGAAGTTAGGCTGTCCAGTTAAGGAAAGTCAAAACCGGGTTTTAGAGGGGTAGTTTGGTCTTTTCCTTACCAAAACAGATTTAATTCGTTTTTAGTAATATTTTAGGGGTCTAATCTGATTAGGTTCAGTTTTATAATTCTAAAATACACCTAGGGTTTTAGTTGAGAGTTCAAGAAGAGAAAAGAGGAGAAAGAGGAGAAAAGAGGAGAGGATCAAGCGTTCGTCGAGATTTTTGCGTGTTGTAGCGGATTTTCGCCATGGATTTGATCCCTAAGAGGTATGTAAGCTTCCATAGTGTTGGGTTCTTTCACCCACACGCCAATCATGATTTATTCA
>NC_064284.1:60153745-60199222 GCF_019186545.1 Solanum stenotomum | reverse complement strand
ACCATAAATGAAATTATTGACTAATAAAAGACTCAAAACAATCAGATTTTCATCTTCACTAATGAAAATCATAATTCTTGGCCATAGAGATTTCAAGAAACTAATTCAAAAATCTCAAGAAAGGTTTTCTTGATTGTTTACCTTCAAGCTAGGGTTTCAAGGCTTCTAATCAAGTTCTTATTCAAGATTCTTCAAGAATCTTGTTCTTCTAGGTATGTAAGGCTATCATAGAGTTGGACTAGTTCATCCTCACACCCTATATCTACTTTCAGATCAGTAAAGAGTAATCTAGGATATTTTCCCTAGATTTGAGTATTCTTGAGATAAGTTAATTTTGAGTTCTTGAATTCACATTTCGTTTAAAAGATATATTCCTAATTATCGAATAGCTATATTGTTATTGAAAACCTTCATATCATGAATCATAACTCTTGAATTCATAATTCAAATTCAAGAGAGAGTTAAGAGTAGAGTTCAAGAAAGCCTTTGAGTTCAACTGTGAACCCTTTGAGATCAACTATCGATTTGAGCTAAGTTTTGAGGAAGTAAGTCAGAGAATGAGAAGAGTCACATACATGAGTTTCATAATGTTATGTAGACCTATGAGTCAAGTCGTTCATGCCCATAAATTCCGCATGAACTCTAGAAGTTGAGTATCTTTGAGAGGAGTAGTATCTTCAAGTTCTAAGTCTTGAGTATTGAGTTCCTAATCCCCTTTGAGATTATATTTCTAAGCATGAGAATATTACATTTTACCCATAAAGTCTTTGAGTTGAATTGTTCATGCCCATAATTCCGCATGAATCCTATAAGTCGAGCAGTCTTGAGAAGAGAAGTATCTTTGAGTCCTTGAGTTGAGTCGTTCATGGTAATAATTCCTCATGAACCCTCTGAGTTGAGCATTCTTGAAATGAGTAGTATTATTGAAGTTCTTGAGTTCCAAGTATTTGAGTTCAAACAGTGGT
Organism: Solanum stenotomum; assembly: GCF_019186545.1. Taxonomy (NCBI): domain Eukaryota; kingdom Viridiplantae; phylum Streptophyta; class Magnoliopsida; order Solanales; family Solanaceae; genus Solanum; species Solanum stenotomum. The sequence goes on along the minus strand of NC_064284.1, from coordinate 60,198,257 downwards.
TATTGAAAACCTTGCATTGAGTCGTTCATGTCCATCATTCGACACGAACCACATTTTAAGAAGTCTTTTACAAATGATTTACCTTTGTTTTAAGACTTAAGTTTTGAGTTCAGTAAATAGTGAAGAGTAAAGTTTGAAGTCTTTTTCTTCAAAAGTATATGGGGACTAAGTATTCCCAAAGAGTTTATAAATGTTTTCACATTTAAATAAGAACGGAAAATGAGATTTCCAAAGGGCCTTCGGGCTAGTTTTCAGAAAAGAGTAATAGCTTTCTAAATGAAGCAAGCAGGGAAACTGAGATTTCCAAGATAGCCTTTGAGCTAAGTTTTTGAGCAATTATCTCAAATAAGCAGAAATAAGTATGTTTTTAAAACATAAGAGCTAGTATATTTTTGGGAGTAGTATTGAGCACCGATATGGGGGAGAGTTTAGACAACTCACAGCCTCCATAAACCATGTAGCCACCATGGGTAGAAAAGGGTCATACTTTTTAGATGAACCTTTTTCGAAATAGACTAGTGGATCCATTAGGCAGTTCAGGTCCTATACCTTTGGCCGGGTATAGGATGCGCTGGCAGCGTGAGGTAGATCGCTGTATCATCACTATAGCTCTTATGTGATGGTTGTCGGTTAGAGAAACTCCCACAGAAGTTATTGTATTTTTATATACATCAGTTTATTGTATTTTTATATACATTTCAGAGTTATGTTGTATCCTTGCATACACACAGATTTCACAGCATGTTTTTAAACAGTTTGTTTCTTTATATTGCACTTGTTTTAAATTGCTTTATATTGAAATGAGTTCAGTCATATTGAGTTGAGTATTCAAAGTTGAGTATCCAGAGTTGAGTATCCAGAGTCGAATATCATATCTTTGAGTCGAATATCATATCCTTGAGTTGAGTATCTAATCTCTGAGTTGAGTATCTTATCCTTGAGTACTTCTGAGTTGAGTAAGTTTGAGTAGTTTGGAGTATTCCTTGAGTTGAGTAAGATTGAAAAGAGGCAAGTATGTTTCCTTTTTATCAAGTTTCAAGCTTATGTTTATGTTTTAGAATTCCCCTTACATGCTCGTACATTCCACGTACTGAGCCATTTGGCCTGCATCTTTTCATGATGCAGACACAGGTATTCAGGATCATCAACAGGAGCTTCGTTGATACATCCGAGAGTTCGAGTTAGCTATGGTGAGCCTCCTTGCTTTCGGAGGATTTCATTTACCTTTCAGTTATATCAGTTGTTAGGATGTCGCGGGTCTTGTCCCGACTTCCATCTTTATCAGTTAGAGGCTTCATAAATAGTCAGTATAGTTGAGAAGTCTGTATCATTTATTTTATTAAATGTTTTAAAGACTAAAGTTGCCTTTTTATGGCGAGTTGTATATATTTTATTATACAGAGTTTTCTTTGGACTTAAAGTTTTTATTTAAGTTTTATGAACTTTTATTTCAGTTTTTAAGTTTTGTATGCTTGAATCAGTTTTCCGCTTGTAATCAGTCAGGATGAGGGTTCGCTTGTGGACCAGCAATGGTCTTCGAGTGTCGGCCACGTCCAGGGTGTAGGCTCGGGTCGTGACACTTTACTCCGTACCCTACTTTTCTTGTAAATTTATCATTCAAATTATGGATGTGTGATACTATGTAACGACAGAGAACAATATAATATATGCAAACACTGTATTCATTAAAAGAATACAGTAGGATACAATACAACACAATATAATACATTATGAAACAATATGTAACAATCATCCAAAACAAAGTGTAAGAATTCAACATATGTTGATACTCTGTTCAATTCTATAGGAAACAAAGGCAAACAAGTTGAGTAAAAATGTTGGGCAGATATGGCACTTAATATAGAATTGTGTCATTTTTTTTTGGATTGACTAAAAAGGAAAGTAAGTCACATAAATTGGGACAGAGCGAGTATTAGGTGTTTGGTATTCAGTCATTATCAATGGATCTAGGACGGGATATTCTTTACATCTTCACAAGGACCGAAACAAGGCAATCCCTTATATATCACCATCTCTATTTATACTGGTTGCAGAAGTTTTAACTAAATATCTAAATAGCTTACTCCATCTGTTTAAAAAAGAATGACCTAGTTTGATTTGGAACGAAATGTAAGAAAAGAGAGTAGACTTTTTAATCTTGTGGTTCTAAAATAAAGTTATATCAAATATACAAAAATACCCTTTAATCTTGTGGCTTTAAACATGTTACGTGGAAAGTTAAAGTTAAAGTGTTGCCAAAAAAGGAAAGGGGTCATTCTTTTTTAAACAGACTAAAAAGGAAACTTAATCATTCGTTTTGAAATAGATGGAGTATTTCTTATGAAAAGTTTATAATCCCGTTTACTAGTGGAAGGACTAAAACTATCAAGATGGTGATGAAGCAAATTAGGAATTATGAGAAAAGCTCACGACAACTGGTGAACAAAGATTAAAGTTCTTCTTGACAGCTCCTAAGGCATCAGCTAGCAGAATAAACAGAATGAAAAATAGTACTGGATTTATGGACAAGGAATTTCCATTCACTTATTGTGGATGTCCAATCTACGTTGGAAAAAAGAAAAATAAATACTTTGATGACATCATAAGGTGGTAAACAAGTTGGGTGTATAAATTTGACCATCAAAATAATAAATTTAAATTAGTCGTTGAAACATAAAAGTCAAAAAAACAAAAATACATGTGAGCTAGGAGGATCTAATATACCTCATATGGATGATATTTTTTTCAAAAAAATAATTTAAAAAATTAAATTAAAATTATTATTTTTTCTCTTCCGTTGGAGGAAAAAGAGTATATGTGTGCCATTTGTATAACATTGGGGTATATGTGAGTCACTTGCATAACGAGTGATATATCAGCTCTAAATGATAGAATTGAGAGGTATATCAGACCCTTTTCCAAAAGAAAAAAATGAATTATAAGAGGAATGGTTATGGCTTTTATTATTACCCATATTAGTTCGACACTCTCTTTTTCATTCAAATCCGGCAATAGTATTTACCATCACTTCATATATATATATATCCTTATTGCAATTTTTATAAATTTTTATTTATAAAATTTATGCTTCACATCGAAAGTATTAGATTCAAGAGAAATTCGACGTCTCGATTTTACGTCTCAATTCTACTTTAGCCTCTGTAACAAGAATGGTCTACTTTAGGATTATAGTATTCCCTATCAAAAGTATTTTTTTCTCAAATATTTCAAATTAAAAATGTATAATTAAAAATAGAAGGTACTTATCGATCACCTACCACCAAAAATGATAGCAATATATACTTCAAATATATGAAGTAGAAAAGTAACGCAATAAAAATTGTTTGAGCAATTAGAACCTCTTGGGAAAACTTTTAAAATTTACGTATTTTAAAACGTGTTTTCAATATTATTTTTTTGTATAGTTAATGTTTAAGTAAGATTTAAGCTCTTTTATTAGTAACGTAAAAAAAATATGAACAAAATTTACATTATGATAAATATAATGATAATTTTTAGTTATTTATTACTCTTAGGGATTTTAGTAAAGTATTGAAATTATATATTTTTTTAAATATTTCATCTTTGTATGAGATTCACCGACCCATCACAAGAAAATATTTAGATAATATATGCCTATTTTATTTTTTAAATATAAACAATTATTTTATTTAGTGTACATCTCAAAATGCAGATAAATATTGTGGTCCTATACTTCCTTCTTTCTTAAAACAAACTAAAAACATAGTACAAATAAATTGAAACAAAGAAAATATAATCGATGCGTGATGGTTGGGCAAGATAAGTGATAAGTGACCGTTTATCAATTTCTTATTCATTGAATTATTTTTAGTATAAATATAACTCAATGTTGTATCAATTTCTTCATCCTTTAATTAAGATAACTAAGTTTTGAAAAAGAAAAAAAATGATGGGTTCCCAGGCATTTTTGTTTCTTGTCATTTTTCTGGTTACTTTTGCAATAATAAGCTCTGAGGTTGTAGCTAGGGAGTTGGCTGAAACCTGTAAGTTTATTTTTTTTCCTTGTACTAATTATCTATTTCAAATATTGGATTTCTTATCTAATTATTTGACATTTATTCAATGTTATGCTAGTTTTTAAATTTCACATTTGATATTTGTAGCAATGAAATCGGATGATGTACACGATGATGGATATAATGACATTGACGGATATCCCAGAGATGAAAAGGATGAATATAACAATGGATATAAATATTTTGGTGGCAAATATTATCCTCCATGTGGTGGACATAATTTCCCAAATAGTGGATAAAAACCCTCACATGACAATTATAACAACAAATATAAAGCTCTTGGTGGTGCATATAACAATGGATATAAGCCTCCAAGTGGCGGAAATAAACCCCCACATAGTGAATACAACCCTCCAAGTGGTGAATACAACCCCCCACATGACAAATATAAACCTCGGTGTGGCGAAGATAACCCCCCACATTACAAATATAAATCCCCTAGTGATGAGTATAAACGTCCACGTTATAAATCCCCTAGTGATGAATACAAAGCTCCAGGTGACAAATATAACCCCCCACATAACAAATATAAACCCCCTAGTGATGAATACAAACCTCTAGGTAACAAATATAACCCCCCACATGACAAATATAAACCTCCTAGGGACGAATACAAACATTCAGGTGTCAAACATAACCCTCCACATGATAAATATAAACCTCCTACTGACGAATACAAAACTCCAAGTGACAAATATAACCCTCCACATGACAAATATAAACCCCATAGTGATGAATACAAATCTTCAGGTGACAATTATAACCCCCACATGACAAATATAAATCTCCTAGTGATGAATACAAACCTCCAGGTGACAAATATAAACCTCCTAGTGACAAATACAAACCTCCAGGTGACAAATATAATCCTCCACATGACAAATATAAACTTCCTAGTGACGAATACAAACCTTCAGGTGACAAATATAACCCTCCGCATGACAAATATAAACCTCCTAGGGACGAATACAAACCTCCAATTGACAAATATAACCCTCCACATGACAAATATAAACCCCCTAGTGACGAATATACACCTCAAGGTGACAAACATAATAACCCATATGACAAATATAAACCCCCTAGTGATGAATACAAACCTCCAGGTGACAAATATAAACCTCCTAGTGACGAATACAAACCTCTAGGTGACAAATATAACCCTCCACATGACAAATATAAACCTTCTAGTGATGAATACAAACCTCCATGTGACAAATATAACCATCCACATGACAAATATAAACCTCCTAGTGACGTATACAAACCTACAGTTGACAAATATAACCCTCCATAGAACAAATATAAACCCCCTAGTGACGAAGACAAACCTCCAGGCGACAAATATAACCCTCCACATGAAAAATATAAACCCCCTAGTGACGAATACAAACCTCCAGGTGACAAACATAACCCCCCATATGACAAATATAAACCCCCTAGTGATGAATACAAACCTCCAGGTGACTAATATAAACCTCCTAGTGACGAATACAAATCTCCAGGTGGCAAATATAACCCTCCACATTACAATTATAAACCCCCTAGTGATGGATATTAGCCAATTGCCTCACAACAAATCATCATGTAATATTATAAAACCGTTGTACGTAGTGGCACAATCTATAATAGTAATAGTCTTTCTACTCTAAACCTTGCTAAAAAAATCGTATGAATAAAACGGCATTGAGTTTCATATGTATGGTTGATCATGTAATATTTTGTTGTATAATATAACACTACATATTTTGCTGATATATTTTCATAATGTATGTTTCTTATATCTCTTGGGGCTTAAAGTTATTTATGCTGAAATCATATGAATTTTTACCTTTAACCTGCACAAGGTTCTATCAAGTTAGATTCTTTTATATAATTTAAACAAAGCTCATGAATTGTGGGCGACTAGACAAAAATGTTATAAATCACATTGTCCTAGAACTATATATATAAGGGAAAAAAGGAAAAATATACCCCCGAGCTATCATAAATGGTATGCAAATACCCTCCATTATACTTTTGGGACATTGGGGTTCCTGCCGTCTAAAAACTGGAAGACTAAATAGGGACACGTGACACAATCTTATCCGTTGATCTGATATTTAATGAAGGAGAAAATGATAAATATACCCCTGAACTATCATAAATGGTATGCAGATACCCTCCGCCATACGTTTGGGACATTGGTGCCCCTACCATCCAAATACTAGAGCATATATATCCCTTATACTAACGGACATACACGTGTCATAATATTATCCATCGACCCGACATTTATTAAATATCAAATTGATGGATAAAATTGTGCCACATGTCCCTATTTAGTCTTCCGTTAGAGTGAAGGGCATATATGCTCTAATTTTTGGATGGCATGGGCACCAATGNGAGAAAATGATAAATATACCCCTGAACTATCATAAATGGTATGCAGATACCCTCCGCCATACTTTTGGGACATTGGTGCCCCTACCATCCAAATACTAGAGCATATATATCCCTTATACTAACGGACATACACGTGTCATAATATTATCCACCGACCCGACATTTATTAAATATCAAATTGATGGATAAAATTGTGTCACATGTCCCTATTTAGTCTTCCGTTAGGGTGAAGGGCATATATGCTCTAATTTTTGGACGGCATGGGCACCAATGTCCCAAAAGTATAACGGAGGGTATCTGCATACCATTTACGATAGTTCGAGGGTATCTTTGTCCTTTTTTCCTTTAATAAATATTGGGTCGTTGGATAAGATTATGACACGTATATGTTCGTTAGTATAATGGGTATATATGCTCTAGTTTTTGGACGGCAGGGGCAATAATGTCCCAAAAGTATAACGGAAGGTATCTGCATATCATCATATACGATAGTTCGAGGGTACATTTATCCTTTTTCCCTATATATAATGGCTCACTGGAAATTCTAACCAGTTATTTGTATCTGATTGTGCTTGAATTGCCTATCGAATTGTGTTACTATTTAGATTTGTACTTTTTTTGTTGTTTTGTGGTTACAAGTTATAATGCGAGATTCATAATTAACTTTACTCCGTGAGTTTTAGGATGTTCTGCTCTCGCCACCACTTTAGATTAGATTTGCATAACATTGTTAAAAGCAAATAAAAGGTCTCGTTTGATTCTGCTTTCATTTTTCATGTCTCATTATTATTGTCACTACTTAGATCAATGTAAGCTTGAAACGAAAAAATGATTTCATTTTAAGTTGAATCCCCACCATCACCACCTCTCTTTTTTTTTGCTTAATTTATTTACTTCATATTAAATTAAATACAAATATTAAAGCTAATTATCACGCAATTTGATTTTTAAAATTTTGAAACATTTATTCATAAATTTTTTAATATTACATAGTTCGATTTTAAATTTTTCAGTGCACCTATTCATCAAAAAAAAATTGCTTATGTAATGCTTGGACATCCTTCATGAAATTTCTAGCTCTCTGCCACTGCATAAGTTGAGCAAGTAAAATATAAACATCCATGTTGCGAATAATGTTATCATCTACAAATAAATATATTTCCACGTATCTTACATAAGTAAATACAACGAATTTTTGGATTTCTAAAAATTTTATTTTAGTGTTCTCTCTTGTCTTTTAGTGAAACGACCTGATTTCATCGTTAGGAAAAAGCCAATGGGAAAAGAATTGGACCAGAAAAACTTTTGAGTCGTAACTTGGAATTTCCTAGCCTAGTCCAGATTTGGACGAATTCAGAGTCAGTAAGGTCTAAGAAAATTTGGTAATAATTGGGTGATCTAACTATGATTTTGATCACATGAGTAGATAGCTAAGACGTTAAGAAACTCGTGTGACATTACGAAATTGAATTCAAGCGAGTAAAACTCCCGAAATTAATCTTAGCGTGAACAGATATTTTCTGAGTGTCGTTTGAAGGTGTGTTGTGAAATGGAGGTTTGAAGCTCTGAATTTAGCTCACTGTTTCATGCAAGTCGGTAAGATGGGATTATTCCCGACAGGGCGGGGCAGTTGTAGCGGGATAAGGTCCGATGTGGCAGGGCAGTCGTGATTTAAGTCGGAAATAAACCCCAAAAATGTTTTATCCTGCACTTTTCGACTTTGAGAGCTAAGGTATGACCCTAGGTGCTTCTTGACAGTTTTCCACCATTTTTTAGGCTAAAGGTAAGGTTTTTACTCCCATAATCCATTTTTTGATCTGTAGAACTTAGTTTCGTGGGTAATTATTATAGTTTAAGGGTTTGGGAACTGTTTGGATGGTGGGAAAAGCCCTAATTTGGATATTGGGATTTAAGGGTTTGACCTAAGGTTGATATTATTGACTATTATCGTGGTAATTAAGTCTTGATTATTGATCCTAGCATTATATTGATTGTTTGTAGACCAAGAACAAGCGGAAAGAATCCGAAAAGGGAAGAATCAAGTTTCTTAGGGGATTTCAAGCTTTGTTCGAGGTAGGTAATGGTTTTGATTTCATGTTGTGTGATATCTGTTTGTTCTTGCTTTATTATGATACATGGATATATGTGAATGGTACATTATTGATTACACTAATTGTAAATGAGGATATACAGATATTTGAATGCCATGAATCATGACTTGATTGCATGATTATGAGAATATACTCGTGAATGTGATTGTGGCTTGTTGAATGGATCGGGTGTTGGATTCCGACACACTAACTGGGATCAATTTCCACGTACCAGCATAAACATTGGAACGGGTGTCATGATCAGGAACACTAACTTGCAACGGGTACCACGTACCAGTACACTAACTGTTTGGGTGTGGAATCTATGAGAGGACCATTGACTTGACATAACTGTATATCTTAGGAATTGTGAAATTGTACGTTGTTTGTAAATGATGTTGATATTGTATATGTTCGGTGTGTGCATGTTATTATTATGTTGGAATGGCATATGTATGTTGCACTTAGTGGGATAGTCGCGTGATCCTCCCAGTACACTGTAGTGGTGTACTGATACAACACTTGCTCTTTCTTTGTTGAGTACAGGGCATCTTCAAGCGGCTATTGATATACCTCATTTAGAAGATCAGTGATCGTCATTGAATTCAAGGGTGAGCCAGTTCTTCCGGGCTGCCATGAGTTCTCTTTTCTTTTATCTCCCTATTCCAGACTTAAACTAGTACATTAGGATTTCTTATGTTTAATTGGGTTGCACCGTTTGTTTTAAACTTGTCGTTAGTAGAGTTTTGGTACATTGACTTTCAGGTTCCAGGGGTTAAGACTTAGCTTCCGCATTAGTTTGGTTAGTTATTTGTTTAAACCTTTGGAGTTTATGGGAACTACGTATTTCTTTGGTCATTTAAACTTGCTTCTATAACTTTAAATGCCTTAGTTTTGATTAAGTTATGTAGTTCTTTCGTTAGCTAATTAGTATTAATGGTTCTACCACCGAAGGATTAGTGTGGGTGTCAATCACGATAGTCTGGATAAGTTGGTATCAAAGCCCTAGGTTCGTTGATCTCAATGTACCAAAACGAGTCTAGTGGAGTCTTGCGGAACAGTACAAAGACGTCCGTACTTTTCTTCGAGAGGCTATAGAAATTTAGGAAAAACTCACTTGTTTCTACTCCTTCGTGCTATGACTTGAATCCAATTGGTGTCTGGGTGATACAACTTGGTATCTTTCCTCCTTCACTCTATGGTCCGAACTAGAGCAACAAAAGTGGAAACACCATCCCTAGCAAGAGAGGATGTGTATAAATTACAGGTAATTGAATAGGGTCAGCATTCGAAACAAGTACCCATTGCCTCAAATAGATGATCTTTTTGACCAATTGCAAGGTGCATCATTTTTCTCTAAGATTTATCTAAGGTCTGGCTACCATTAGTTAAAGATTAGGCCTGAAGATGTGCCCAAGATGGCTTTTAAAACCCGCTATGGGCACTATAAGTTTCTAGTCATGTCGTTTGGGTTGACAATTGTGCCTGCAGCTTTTATGAGTTTGATGAATGGTGTGTCAAACCATTTCTTGATTCATTTGTTATAGTATTTATTGATGATGATATTTTGGTTTATTCAAAAAGTGAGGAAGAGCATGTTGACCATCTTCATATTGTTCTGGGTGTTCTTGGGAAACAAAAGTTGTATGCCAAATTTTCTAAGTGTGAATTTTGGTTGACTTTGGTTGCCCTTTTGGGGCATGTGGTTTCAAAAGAAGAGGTAATGGTAGATCCCCAAAAGATTAAATCGGTTAAGAATTGGGTTTGGCCTAGCTCTGTAACTGAAGTTAGGAGTTTTGTGGGGATCGCTAGCTACTATCGTCGATTTGTGAAGAACTTTGCTTCTATACACACGCACTTGACAAATTTGACCAAAAAGGAGATATCATTTGAATGGACTGAAAAATGTGAGGAGAGCTTTCAAAAGCTCAAGACTCTCTTGACCACAACACCTATTCTATCACTACCGATGGAAGGTAAAGATTTTATTATTTATTGTGATGTTTCACATTCTAGTTTGGGTGCGGTGTTGATGCACGATAAGAAGAGAAATTATCCAACACATGATTTGGAGTTGGCAGTGGTAGTGTTTTCTCTTAAGATATGGCGGCATTATCTTTATGGTGTTAAGTACGAGGTGGGTGTTTACTGATCATCGTAGTCTGCAACATGTGTTCACTCAAAAGGATCTGAATTTGAGACATCGAAGGTGGATGGAATTACTCAAGGATTATGATGTGACCATCCAATATCATCCGGGTAAGGTTAATGTAGTGGCAGACGCACTAAGTCGAAAGACGGTGAGCATGGGTAGTTTACCTTGCTTGAGTGTATCCAAGCAACCCTTGGATAAAGAAATTCAAACCTTGAAATTTAAGTTCATGCAGCTGGGCATCTCAGAGAAAGGTCGGGTGTTAGCTAGTATTGTATTAAGGGCCACGTTCATTGAGGAGATCAAGGCCAAACAGTTTGAGGATGAAAATTTGAATGAGCTTAGAAAGAATATTGTGATTAGTAAGACACAAAAGACCACTCTTGATGCAGAAGGTGTGCTCAATTTTAAAGAAAGGAGTTGTGTTCCTAGAGTGGGCGACTTGATTCAGAAATTATTGGCAAAATCACATTGTTCGCGGTATTCTATCCTTTCGGGTGTGACCAAGATGTACCGAGACTTGAAACGTCTTTATTGGTGGCCTGGCATGAAGAAGGATATAACGGAGTTTGTGGCTAAGTGTCAAAATTGCCAACAAGTAATGTATGAATATCAAAGTCCTGCAGAGTTGCTTCAGAGAATGCCAATTTCGAAATGGAAGTGGAAAAGGATTGCTATGGGTTTTGTGGTTGGTCTTCCCAAGACTTTGGGGAAATTTGATTCTATTTGGGAAGTGGTGGATAGATTGACTACGTCAGCCCATTTTATTCCTATCAGAATAGATTATAATGCTCAACAATTGGCCAAGGTTTATGTGAAAGCGATAGTGAGGTTGCACGGGGTGCCCCTTTCTATCATCTCAGACCGTGGTATCCAATTTACCTCCAAGTTTTGGAGGAAGTTACATGATGAATTGGGCACACAACTCACTTTTAGTACAACTTTCCATCCACAGACGGACGGGCAGTCATAGAGACCTATTCAAGTGTTAGAAGACATGTTGAAGGCATGTGTGATTGATATTGGAGGACATTGGGATAAGTTCTTATCTTTGTATGAGTTCTCCTATAATAATAGTTATTACTCCAACATAGATATGGCACCATTTGAGGCACTTTATGAAAGGGGTAATGGTAGATCCCCAAAAGATTTAAGCAGTCAAGAATTGGGTTGTGACTGAAATTAAGAGTTTTGTAGGGTTCGCTAGCTACTAATGTCGCTTGTGAAGAGATTAAGGTCAGATTTGCAGATTCTAGTTTATAGGTGACAACATTCAAGAAGTTTTGGTAAGGGACGGTTAAATAATGAACACCATTACTTTGGAAAATGCATTTAGTATTATTGTCATAACATGTATGGGTGTTTATCGAATGATGTAATTAAGTTATGTCAATCGAGGTTAGAAACTATACTATGATTTCCTGGATTGTTTGGTGTAAGTGGCTCATATTCGAGATGTTGAGGTCAAGTCTCCCTTTATTGAGTCTATTCATGTAGTTTTAGAATTTAGAGAAGTGTTTCCTACTGATTTGCCAAGTATGCCTCCGGATAGAGATATAGATTTCTACATTGACTTGGAAACTGGCACTCGCCCTTCTTCATTCCTCCTTAATGCATGGCTCTGGCAGAATTGAGAGAGCTTAAAGCCCAAATCCAAGGGATTCTTGATAAAGGTTTCATCCATCCTAGTGCTTCCCCATGGGGTGCTCCTGTCTTGTTTGTTAAGAAAAAGGAGGGTAGTATGAGGACCAATGATTTTATCTTAAGCCCTAAAAGAGTGGATTGATACCGGAATGACAAGATTATGGATAAAGAAAGTCCCAATGAGTATACTTGGGGGAAGGCAATTGAAGTATTTTAGTAAGAAAGTGCGTATAAATTAGGTTAGTCCTCTAAATTTGATGATTATACATGAGTTTGAGGTGTCATGTTGATGAAAATGTGGACTTCGTAGTGACAACCAGGGCTAACGGAGCATAATGGTAATAAGAGTTCGTGGTGGATTGTGACGAGATGTAAATATATAATAAGATTGTTGGTTAAGCGAAATTTGTACAATAATTATGACTTGCGAGTATCTAAGGTTGTGGTTTTCTAATATTTGGTGAGTAACGTGGTTGTATGGACAATTTTTAGAGATTCTAGGACACCACTCGAATAGAATTTAAAAAGCTAGAGTCATAATGAAGAAAAATTAGTGGGATGTAGTACAACCTTTAAAGAGAGGCAAGAGCAAGAATAGTTTATTTTGATTGTAAAGGCAAAAGAGATATCTTCAGAGGGGTAGATAATTGGGTTCAAAGATGCGTGATTTCATTCGTTTTTGTTGTGGCTATGGTACTAGTGTCACAAGTCCGTTAGATTGGTTAAAAACTATTGAAAAAGACTTGAGAAAGGAGTGTACAAACATTAGCTCGAGTGTGATGATAAGTGCTTTGTTTTTGTTTTGAGTTTAGTAATGAGTACAATTGCATTATTAGCAAAGATATTGTAAGATCGATGGAGATTCGATCAATGATAAGTGAAGATCTATGAATTCATAAAAATCTTCAAGGTACAAGCTGATGTTGATAGATAAGGGGATTGTGTTATACGGTTGAAATTACAATTCATATTTTTTATTGTAAGTCTACATTCGTGGTGAGATATGTTGTCAAGGTATGAGTTGACAAGGTGAGAAATGATCAATTGTATCAGGTATTGAGCATTTGAAAAGACTTACATCTGGGTTGAGTCGTAAGGTTTATTACTGTTGATTGTTAAGTACCCAAGTGGGGTTTTCATTTAAAAGTGTTGGTTTATAGTAAGGTAAATGTTCAGAGTGTTCATGAGGGTGGTTAGTATTGAGAGTGTGGACTTCAATGGAATGATGTGAAGAATATGTGGAGTCAACTCAATGGAATTGACTGGTATTGACTCTTCAGAGAAAAACCTTTATTATTATTCCATAAAATTCTTGCATGACCATATATTTCATTTTGTACACAGCGATGAGTATGTTTCACTAGCTATGATCACGTGTGTGTTTTCACTTTTGTGGGTGAATCCCTAGTGGTGGATCAAGGGTACCAATTCGGCGATGTTCTCTTGGTTGAGTGGGATGATTGGGAAGACTTGATTAATTCAAATGACATATTTGGTATTATCTTAGAATTGTTAAAGTATTTTAGTGGTTCTACATGTACCACTTTGCTTATGAGAATTCTTAGAAGAGTTACCCTACGTAATCATGTCCAACAATCTTAATATGCATCTAGTCGTCAAGGTTGTGTATTGATTGTGTGTGGTTGATTGTGGGGATCATTGGGTCCAATTCTACTGTTCTTAAGGGTAATCTACAATCATAATTGCTAAATCTAGCATTCGAAAATGTGGTTAGAGGGTTTGTATGCTTGGACATATCCCTCGATAAGTATCTGATGTCTAATGATCAATTTTTTATAACTTAAGATTATGAAAATCTATGTTGTGCGATAGAGATGTTGATAAGGACTATGATTGTTTGAGTATTATGAGTGTGTGTTGGTTAGTTCAAGTTCACTTCTAATCGTAGCGAGTATGAATTAGAATTTTACAATGCTTATGTGAGAAATGATTCGTCCCGATGATTATGTTGAGGTCTTTGATAATACGTTGCGGATATGGGTACGGTCAACTTTGGTGGCTATTGAGAATCGCTTTTGTTATTAGTTAAGTTTATATGGGAAGATGTGTAGGTATCCAATTGGTTGGTCAGAGGACTAAGGAGATAAAGTTCGTGAAAGTTCAATGGAGCCATCGTCTGGTTGAAGAAGCTACTTGGGAAATCGAGAAGGACATGTGAGACAAGTATCCCCAGTAATTCGACGATTCAGATACTACTCTACCCTTAGTTTAGCCAGTCTTTCCTAGTTGATCACTCGGGGACGAGTGATGGGTAAATTGGTATCTATTGTAATGACCTGATTACATCGTTAGGGAAAAACCAATGGGAAAGAATTGGACCAAAAAAACTTTTGAGTAGTAACTTGGAATTTCCTAGCCTAGTCCAGATTTGGACGAAATCGGAGTCAGTAAGGTCTAGGGAACTCTGGTAACAATTGGGTGATCTAACTATGATTTTGATCACATGAGTAGATATCTAAGACATTAAGAAACCCGTGCGACTTTACGAAATTAAATTTGGGCAAGTAGAACTCTCGAAACTGATCTTAGCGTGAATGGGTATTTTCTGAGTGTCACAGGTTGAAGGTGTGTTGTGAAATAGGGGTTTGAAGCTCTGAATTTAGCTCATTATTTCCGTGCAAGCCGCCAAGGTGGGATTATTCCCGTCAGGACGGGCAGCTATAGCAGGATGAGGTCCGATGTGGCGGGGCAGTCGCGAATTAAGTCGAAAATAAACCCCAAAAATGTTTTATTCTGCACTTTTCAAATTTGAGATCTAAGGAACGACCCCAGGTGTTTCTTGACAGTTTCCACCATTCTTGAGGCTAAAGGTAAGGTTTTCACTCCCCGAATTCATTTTTCGATCAATAGAGCTTAGTTTCGTGGGTAATTATTGTCGGGGAAGGGTTGGGAACTGTTTGGATGGTAGGAAAAGCCCTAATTTGAATATTGGGATCAAGGGTTTGACCTAGGGTTGATATTATTGATTATTATCCGGGTAATTAAGTCTTGATTATTGATCCTAGCATTATATTGATTGTTTGTAGACCAAGAACAAGCGGAAAGAATCCGAAAAGGGAAGAATCAAGTTTCTTAGGGGATTTCAAGCTTTGTTCGAGGTAGGTGATGGTTTTGATTTCATGTTGTGTGATACATGTTTGTTCTTGCTTCATTATGATACATGGATGTATGTGAATGGTACATTATTGATCACACTAATCATAAATGAAGATAGACGGATAATTGAATGCCATGAATGATGACTTGATTGTATGATTATGAGAATATACTTGTGAATGTGATTGTGCCTTGTTAAATGGATCGGGTGTTGCGTTACGACATACTAACTGGGATCGGTTGCCACATACCAGCATAAACATTGGAACGGGTATCACGATCCAGCACACTAACTTGCAACGAGTACCACGTACCGATACACTAACTGTTTGGGTGTGGAATCTATGAGAGGACCATTGACTTGACATAACTGTATATCTTGAGAATTGTGAATTGTACGTTGTTTGTAAATGATGTTGATATTGTATATGTTCGGCGTGTGCATGTTATTATTATGTTGTAATAGCTTATATATGTTGCACTTAGTGGGATAGTCGTGTGATCCTACCAGTACACTGTGGTTGTGTACTGATACAACACTTGCTCTTTCTTTGTAGAGTACAAGGCATCTTCAAGCGGCTATTGACATACCTCGTTTAGAAGATCAATGATCGTCATCGAATTCAAGAGTGAGCCAGTTCTTCTGGGCTGCCATGAGTTCTCTTTTCGTTTATGTCCCCATTCCGGACTTAAACTAGTACATTTGGATTTCTTATGTTTAATTGGGTTGCACCCCTTGTTCTTAGACTTGTCGTTAGTAGAGTTTTGGTACATTGTCTTTCAGGTTCCAGGGGTTAAGATTTCCGCATTAGTTTGGTTAGTTATTTGTTTAAACCTTTGGAGTTTATGGGAACTCCGTATTTCTTTGCTCATTTAAACTTGCTTCCATAACTTTAAATGCCTTAGTTTTGATTAAGTTGTGTAGCTCTTTGGTTAGCTAATTAGCATTAATGGTTCTCTCACTGGACGATGATCTGGTTCGTGACAATTTATGTCTTTCAATTTTAGGTGAATACAAGTAGACACTTAAACTTATATAAATGAGAATCTGCCGAACAGTTTGGGCCAAATCCTGAAGAAAGCCAAAAACTGTTGTTTGATGAGCCTGCGTAGTATTAGGAAGTTGGTCAGGTAAAGGCTGACCAAGCTAGTGGTGCTTAACTGGTCTTTTCAGATGATCTGCCACATGGGACTGAGACACGACCCGTACCGTACTCCAGTTGAACATGTAGACACACTTATTTTATGTGACATCTTAAATGACAATTCATGCCCTACGTGACATTTTACGTATATTATACCATGTATGTATCTACTTGTTCAACTTTATATACACAAGTATTATAAGTGTCTACTCGTAAACACCTAAAGTTGAAAGACATAAATACAAGATCAGGACAAGTTAAAAAGCAAATTTATGTATTATATAATTTTATTTCCCTTTTTATTTGGTTGTAAAAATTGAAGATAGTGGTGAGTTTCTAGAAAAAAGGGTTTTTCCATTATGGGAGATTTATTTCAAAGAAGCATTTGATGGTGTTCTTTTTGGATGTTTGGAAATAATTGAAATCTAAGGCAACATCCACCCCCCCCCCAAACACCCAAACACTATGCTTTCATTGTCAAATAAGATGGATGTGTGCTCGTGGGACTCAAACCCATGACATAGGGCCAATTCTTGAACTCCTTTATCCATTGAGCTAAACTTCTTACTTGTTTTTAGGTGGTTCATTTTAATATATATATTCATAAAATCATAATTTGACCTTATATATAGTGTGATTTTTCGACGAAGGGAGTTTGAGTGAACCCCAACCCCTGGCTGCATCTAGATCCGCCAAGTTGCCGTTCCATTGTCATACTTGGAACTAAGGCCCCTCGGTACTCCTCTTTCTATGGATTTCGCTAAAATAATAAAACTAGACCAAGCATGAATGAAGTGGCAGATGCTCTAGCAAGATATGCCACTCAAAATCAAGATCCGAAGATTTTTTGCAAGAAGTGGATCTTCCAAAAATGAGTACTGAAGGTCTTCTTAGGATGAATAAATTGGATTTTTCCGCCTTTCGAAGAAGAGCCAAGAAGACTAATACCTGGCAATTTGATCCACCTTGAATAATTTTATTTATATGCATTAACAATTGTAATTTAAATGCATTAGTATAATTGTTTTATTTTGTTAAGATCTCTGGATCAAGAACCTTAATAGGATAGGATCTTTCTTGTCCTAAGATGTAAAAGGAGGTTAGGCTTTATGTCCCCCTCCATTTGGTTGTTAATATCCTTAAGTTATGTTGATTAAAAAAAAATCTAAAATAATCCGTTGAAAGGTTTTACTCAAAAACTTGAATACGAGAACGTTTGTAATTTTTGTCGACATTGTAAAATGTAAAGTGCTAGGACACTATTAGTGAGAAAAGGATCAAAATCGTCCTTTATGTTTGAGTTAAGAATCAAAATAGTCCTTCTCTTTTAACATGGAGCACTAATAGTCCTCCATGTTTCATAAATTGGTACATTTTTAGTATTCTTCCAAATATTTGTCTATTTTTTAACCCAACCTTTCTTTTGCACGTGAGAAAGTCGCTGCCCCCCCACCCCCCACCCACCAAAAAAATACTCAATTTTTTTGTCCCTCTGACCTCCTTATCAAATCAGACTTCTATTTTATATTCCCTTTCTTCTTCAATCAAACCCTATAGTCAAAATTTCATTCTAAATTCCATTAAAAGCTTAATCGATTCATGGAAGCAACTATGTTGTTATGGCGCAACAATAAAAGGTAGTTGCTTCCAAGAATTGACTAAGCTTTTATTTAAATTATATCGTATATATATATATATTAGAGAAGAAGAGTGACAGAAGAAAAGTACAAGAAAAAGGAGAGTGACAATCTAGAATGAAAAGACTTGTTAGCATAATCGAAAACAAATATCATGCGATGACAAGTCTAGTTAATTCAACTAATATTGATTACTATTATGAAAGAACATATAACTAGAGTTGATCACAGAACAATACTCTCCTTTCCTCACTTGTTTTTATAAATACTAAAAAAAACTAAATGTATATTTATAGTGATTCTCGGAGGGAATTTCCTTAAGTTGCTCAAAATTTACTTCAAATAATGATTTTTGTTTGTATAATAGGAAAACCAAAGTTGTGAAATTAGGGATGAATACTATCTTGTTTCCACCAAGTGAATACAGAGTTATCAAAGAAGATGGTTAAATTTGATTTGCAATGGTGAAATCAAAATTATCATGTATATGCTTTCTCACGTGCAAAAGAAAGGCTCTATTAAAAAATAGACATATGTTTGGAAGCATACCAAAAGTGTACCAATTCTTGAAACATGGAGGACTATTAGTGCTCCATGTTAAAAGAGAAGGACTACTTTGATACTTAACTCAAACATAAAGACCATTTTGATCCTTTTCTCCACTATTAGTCAATGTTGGCATGCTGAAAAGACCAAAGATGCAGAGGCTAAATGTATTGGAATTGATAAAGAAAGGAAGTAAAATGAAGTGTCTTCCTCTGGTACTGAAAAAGCATGGGCATAAATTGAATTGATCCTAACACCTTGTTTGGATGTTCGTTACCCGTTGTATTGTTAGTTTAAATACAATGTTTGTTTTGATTGTTACCTAAATTCTATTGTATCGTTTGAATCACCGTTAGGTCACGACGATACATTTTATGTAACGTCGCATTGTTACCTTACTATTTTGTTCTCATTTTGTCTTTATTTATCATTTAATAATCATATCTCATATTTTATCCTAAGTATCTTTTCATAGTAACTCTACTCCGTATTCTACTTTTCTTGTAGGTTTATCATTTAAATTATGGATGTGTGACATTATGTAACGACGGATAACATGAATACAATATACACAAACATTGTATTTATTAAAACAATACGGTAGGATACGATACAACACAATAGAATACATTATGAAAGAATATGTAACAACCATCCAAACAAAGTGTAAGAAAACCAAAAAAATGCTGTTTAATTTATCGAATAAATTAGCCAGGAATTAGTTGAAGATTCCTTTCAAACACAACAAAGAAATTACCCAGGAATTAGATTTCTTAATTTTTGGGTGAAATCTTCCAGGTTCTCAAAACAGTTCTGATTTTTTCATTATCGAGTTATCCATTCTTAGAGGTTTGAAGTTTTTTCTTAACGGATTAACCGATAATCCAATAGTAAATTATCTAATTATATTTATACCATTTGGTATATAAAGTCTTTGAATTAGAGTTTAGTTTCATATTTTTTTAGGTTGTCTCAAACTTTAGGTTATTCTACAATGCGTCAGTGTTTGCTTTTAAGCAAGATGCATTTTGGCAACTCATGTGCATGCATGGTTCATTTCATTTGTCACCTTGTTTTTAAGTGATTTTTTTGTGTGTTAAATTTTAACAATTAAATCGATAACGATCAATAGCCGATAAAATATTAACCAAAATAAGTCAATATCTTAATGGTTTTATAACGGTTTAGCATGTCTACAAACCGATAATCGATAAGTCGAATCGGTTAACTTCAAAATCGAACTGAATCGATCGATACGTATACTAATGGGAAGAGAAAGTTCAATTCTTTGAAGAAGCATACATTCATTGTAAAATAGAACATGAAAGATAAGATGCCAACAAAACTCATGCTGAATCTATAAAGTGGCTTTGCATACATGACTCTTTTTTTATTGATACAAAAATCAAAAGTCAAATGGTTTGAGGAGGGAGAAAAAAATAAAAAATATTTTCATAGTAATACGAGGGATAACAAAAAAAAGATTCCAGATTTGACAATTCTTGATAGCATATAATGACACTTTCTTCCATAAGGTGGAAAAGTTACTTCGATTAAACATGTATTACATGCACTACCTACTTATACCCTCACAACCTTGACACCTCCCAAAGATATCCTTCAATTTAAAACTTTTTTTTTTGACCGTATTGTAATATAGTTTTTGTATTTATAAAAATAAAATAAAATAAAATAAGTGGGGTATCGATAATAAATTTTATAAGAAAATTAGTGAAACATAAATAAGTTTGACCATTAAAATAATAAAAATTAGTCGTTAAAACATAAAAGTCAAAAAAACAAAAATACGTGTGAGGAGGATCTAATATACCCCATATGGATTATATTTTTTTTCAAAAAAATAATTAAAAAAATTAAATTAAAATATTTTTTTTCACTTTCGTTAGAGGAAAAGAGTATATGTGAGTCATTTGTATAACATTGAGGATATATATGAGTCACTTTCATAATGAGGGATATATCAGCTCTAAATAACAAAGTTGAGAGGTCTATCAGACCCTTTTCAAAAAAAAATATTATAAGAGGAATGGTTATCGCTTTTATTATTACCCATACTAGTATATTTGCCCGCGCGTTGCGCGAATAATTTAAAATGTAATAATTTTATAATTAAAAATAACTAATAAAATGTATTATGCACTTAATAATATATTTAATACATTATAGTAATAATAATATAATAATACAAATCATTAAGTTATTTATTTAAGCACATTAAATTAATATTATTAGTACACGATTTAATCTATTGTATTACTATTATATCTATAGCTATATTAAATATACTTTTAGTTTTATAATATATTATGTTGAATTTTTTCTAAAAATACCATTAATTTTATGATTATTTTATTTTGATAAAAAATCAAATACATTAAATATGTTTATTTGTTTGTACTTTATTCTCTGTATTTGGTTTGAATAAAAAAAATATGATAATACTTTATTAAATCTAATATTCCATATGAAATATTTGATATCATAAGATTAAATGGCATGCTAATATATATATATATATATATATATATTGTATTAAATTTGTGTAAAAATATAATAGAAAATTAATTTAAAGGTAAAAATAATCTTAATTAATACAATCACTATATTAGATTTATTCAAAGTATGTACTGAATATTTTAAATTTGAATTTGAATTGTATCAGAAAATATATGAATGTGAATGAGAGATTATTGATTTGAACTTTTATCCGTTAAAGCATATTATGTGTGATTATAATTATCTTAAAATTCAAATTAAAAGCATAAATTGAAAATTGTATTATATATTTTAATTTGTTTAAAAAAATTAAAAATTGTTAAAGCAGATAATGTAGATAAATTGTTAAATTACAATCTATTAACTACAAAGTGAAAGAGTACCGAATTAAAAAGAATTTAGATTACATAAAAGTTCTTATTTTCCAATGCTACAAACTACAAAGTAAAGAGCATTAAAATTTTACATGTATTTTTTCAACTTCGATTTTTTATATTGTACCATATATGAAAAGCATCAAAACTTGCATTTGTATTTCTAATTCTCTAATGACTTTTACCATATATATGGATAAATAAATTTTAAACAACAACAAACAATTGTTATTGTTTTTAAATTACTGATTACAATATTAATTTAGACAAATATAAATATAGAAAAAAAAAGGGAAGAGCAAAAAACTACTATTTAGCCACTAAAAAGAAGGTGCTTTACAGGATAAGATTAGTTACTTATTTTTTTAAAATTCAAATTCATATTTCAAATTAATTATTTAAACAATTTTGATAATGTTTTATATAATTAGTAGAAACAAAATAACAATATGTCCTTGTTTCTCTCGCTACACGGTCCTAAATTATAGCATCATTATTTGTATATGTAATAGTTATCTACCAAATATTTTGTGGAAATATATTTACAGAAAAATAGGCTAAATTGATTTGTGTTTAGATTTATGTAAATATAAACATAATTGGTAGTTCCTAAATTTTAGCAGCCAGTGTAGTTATATATGTATTTTTAAAACGTGGGAAGTACTATTTTTAAAAAAAATATATGGTATAGTTATCTTTTTTTTTCTTTTTTTCTTGGCTTAAAATTAAAATATTTTCAGATTTAAAAAGATTTTCCGATTTATTTTAAAAAGTTCAGATTTAAAATATTTTTAATTATATTTTTTAATTTAATATGAATTATGTTTTAAATGACTCCACCGTGCATAAGTATTCTTCTCCTTTAAAAAAGATTGTTGTAGTTATTTTAGCCACATATTTATAATTAGTTAGTTAATAAAATTTTGTTCATTTTCTGATTTTATCTTCTTCTCCCCTTTTGTGTAAACTTAAAAGTATTCTTATCATTTAAAAAGATTTTTAGATTTTAGATTTTAGATTTAAAATATATTTCATTATTTAAACTAATAATTTAATTTTTATAGATATTTATATACAAACATACATACATAGTCAATTTTTATATTTATATTTTATATTTAATAAAGAATTTGAAGTTTTTTAATTTTATTTTTCACATATGGGAGAAGTTTACATCTGATTAAATGTGAAAATATTGAATAATTTTTAAAATTTTATTTTTCATGTTTTATTTATTTTTACCCATTTGAAATAACTTTTAAAAATAATTTTCGTATCTGCATGCAGAAAAAACTAAATATTAATTCATTATGAGCAATGTTACTTGAAAAAAGATAAGTCACATAAAAGCATAAAATAATTTTAATTTTTTTATATTCAGAAAAAACTAAATATTAATTCATTATGAGCAATGTTACTTGAAAAAAGATAAGTCACATAAAAACATAAAATAATTTTAATTTTTTTATATTTGTAATCTTTTTGCTCATAAAAAATACATAATCAACATACATTATATATTGTAATTTGTAAGTGTCTTTTTGATGAAAAGTCTATTGATATATGAATGCATCATGAACATTTGCAAAAATAAGTTGATACCACAATCTATTTTGGAAGTACTTTAGAAAATTAACTAAAGCTAACCATTAAAAGTATATTTTGACATAGAATAAAATAATTTTCAAAAAATATAGACATTGCATATTAAATATAAAAAACATACTCTTAATCAGTGGTCCATAATCATTATAAGAAAATATTATTTTGGTAAATCTAATTGGAATTGTGTTTAGTTTAGATATTTAGAAACACACATAATATTCATTGAAACCACATATAACCAAGTAAACAAAATTAATTTGTTATATGTTCAATGCAATTTCTCATATAGTGACGTTTTTCAATAAATAGGCATATAATTTTTTGTTGATCAGTAACCTTAATTACAGGGATTCATCACTGTCTTATCCTTTTACATATAACAATATTCAAAAAAAATAAATGTAATTATACAAATTTTAAACTTATCCCACTAATAAAAATAAGTAACGACAGTAAAACTAAAAAATCTATCTTAATTTAAAGGTAAACAAATCAATTCAACACCTGTAGGAGATAAAATTGACCTTGTAATTGTTATTGCTATAACATCGGATAAAAAAAAGAAACGTGACTTTATTTATTTTTTGCGGTATAGTTATTTTAGAGTGTGTGCTATTATAATTTTAATTTTAATTTGTTAATTGTTAATTTTTTTTTTAATTTACCATTTACAAATTAAAATACTTTGAGTTATGAATTATTTCAAGAAAAACGAAAAATTCAAATGAAAATAACTATAAATATTAAATAGTAAAGTGTGGCACAAATTTAGGCATGTTTTATATTTAAAAATTAATATTACTTTCAATTAGTACGTTTTCATAATTTTTCCAGATTATTGCGTAAATTTTTTTTTCCTAATTTTCTATTTTAAAAGTTTAAAAATTTATTTGTATGCAAAAAGATTGTAACCGTATGTGTATCTATTATAAATTATGTGTATATATTATATATTTATTTTTTAGTTTAAATAATTAATGTAAAAATCTTACAAAAATCAAATAAAAGAAAGAAAAAAAGTTATAAACCTGCATTGATTAATGTTGCACGTTTTTAGGACTCCAACATGAAGCACTGATGTGCAGTAAACTTTAAATTCGATTTGAATTTACTATTTAAAATTTAAAGAAAGTACCGTTGGATCTATATCTCGGTTACAAAATGCTTTGATTGTTTTTCAATTCTTCCACCGCTAAGAAGAAAAAAGAACGAATTTAACGACTGTCAAAATAAAAAGAAAAAAAAAGCGAATACCGTTGGATCTATATCTCGGTTACAAAATGCTTTGATTGTTTTTCAATTCTTCCACCGCTAAGAAGAAAAAAGAACGAATTTAACGACTGTCAAAATAAGAAGAAAAAAAAAGCGAATTTGATGATTGTAAAAACAGACTGCTTTGATCAAGAGCTTTTTTTCCTTTAGATGTTCATAATAGAGAGAGTGGGTTAATGTCAATTTAAAGAGTTTTTATAGTTATAGTTTAAATGTGGAAAGTTACTTTTTTTTTTTTAAATGGTACGGTTATATTTTTTAAATTGACTATTTTGAAAACAGAAAAACTTATCCTCATTTTTCAATTTAAACTATCTTGTATATTGAGTTTGAGTAGAATTAAAATTCATTGTTTGAAAGTTTTGCAACACTATTCGTATTTTTTAAAAAAATATAAAAAATCAATTGACTATTAAAGAAAAACTGCAACGGCTTTATATTTTGATTTTTAAAATAGAAAAACTTTTTTAATGTTGATAGTTTTCATTATTTGGGTAACTTGATGACATGTGTTTACTTTTATTTCAAATTTTAAATTTACAATATTTAATTAATTATATAATATTTAATTATTAATTAATAATTATTTAAAATTTTAAAAATTTGTGGCGCTGACATGTGTCATTTTTTCTTCTCCTATTATATATAGATAGATTTGTGTAAGTTGATGACATGTGTCTATTTTTATTTAATTTTTTTTATTTATAGATAGATAATAGTTATATAATAATTAATTAATTAATTTAAAATTCTAAAAATTTGTGGCGCTGACATGTGGCGTTTTTTCTTCTCCTATTATATATAGATAGATTAGTTAGACACTCTTTTTCATTCAAATCCGGCTAAGTGTTTACCATCACTTCTTATAAAATTTGTTGCAATTTGAATAAATTTTTATTTATAAAATTTATGCTTCACATAAAAAATATTAGATTCAAGATAAATTTGACGTCTCAACTCTACTTTAGCCTCTCTATTAGGAATGGTCCACTTTAGGATTATAGTGTTCCCTATCAAAAGTAATTTTTTTCTCAAATATTTCAAATTTAAAAACGTATAATTAAAAATAGAAGGTACTAATCGATCACCTACCACCAAAAATGATAGCAATATAGACTTCAAATATATGAAGTAGAAAACTAACGCAATAAAAATTGTTTGAGCAATTAGAACCTACTTGGGAAAACTTTTAAAATTTACGTATTTTAAAACGTGTTTCCAAAAATTTCTTTGTATAGTTCTAGGCCTATAGCAGTTTATGTTTAAGTAAGATTTAAGAAGCTCTTTTATTAGTATGACTCTATTAGTATTAGTCTATTAGAGCAGTAGTTTGTGTTTATTGAAATTTCCACCCAAAAAAAAAAAGTTCAAGAAAAGGAAATTACGTAAAAAATAAATATGTCCAAAATTTACATTATGATAAATATAATAATAACTTTTAGTTATTTATTACTCTTAGAGATTTTAGTAAAGTATTGAAATTATAATTTTTTAAAAATATTTCATCTTTTGTATGAGATTCACTCTCCCATCACAAGAAAATATTTGATAATATATGCTAATTTTATTTTTTAACTATAAACAATTATTTTATTTAGTGTACATCACAAAATGCAGATAAATATTGTGGTGCTATACTACCTTCTTTTTAAAAACAGATTAAGAATATAATACAAATAAATTGAAGCAGAGGAAATATAATATATGTATGGTGGTTGGGCAAGATAAGTGATAAGTGACCGTTTATCAATTTTTAATACATTGAGTTCTTTTTAGTATAAATATAACCCAATGTTGTATCAATTTTTTCATCCTTTAATTAGGATAACTAAGTTTTGAAAAAGAAAAAAATGATGGGTTCCAAGGCATTTTTGTTTCTTGGCATTTTTTTGGTTACTTTTGCAATAATAAGCTCTGAGGTTGTGGCTAGGGAATTGACTGAGACCTGTAAGTTTTTTTTTTTTTAATAATTATCTATTTGAAATATTGGATTTCTTATCTAATTATTTGGCATTTATTCAATGTTATGCCAGTATTTAAATTTCACATTTGATATTGATATAATGACATTGACGGATATCCCAGAGATGAGCATGATGAATTTAACAATGGATATAAATATTTTGGTGGTGGATATTATCCTTCACGTGATGGATATAATTTTCCAGGTAGGGGATATAAACCCCCACATGACGATTATAACAATAGATATAAATCTCTTGATGGTGCATATAACAATGGATATAAGCCTCCAAGTGGTGGAAATAAACCCCCACATAGCGGATACAACCCTCCAAGTGGCGAATACAACCCCCAACATGACAAATATAAACCTCGGTGTGGCGAATATAACCTCCCACATGGTAAATATAAATCCCCTAGTGATGAGTATAAACCTCCAGGTTATAAACCCCCTAGTGATGAATATAAACCTCCAGGTGCACATGATAAATAGAAACCCCCTAGTGATGAATACAAACCTCCAGGTGACAAATATATCCCCCACATAACAAATATAAACCTTCTAGTGACGAATACAAACCTCCAGGTGACAAATATAACCCTCCACATGACAAATATAAACCCCCTAGTGATAAATACAAATCCCCAGGTGACAAATATAACCACTCACATGACAAATATAAATCTCCTAGTGATGAATACAAACTTGCAGGTGACAAATATAAACCTCCTAGTGACGAATACAAACCTCCAGGTGACAAATATAACCCTCCACATGACAAATATAAACCTCTTAGTGACGAATACAAACCTCCAAGTGACAAATATAACCCTCCACATGACAAATATAAATCCCCTAGTGACGAATACAAACCTCCAAGTGACAAATATAACCCTCCACATGACAAATATAAATCCCCTAGTGATGAATACAAACCTGGATATAAACATAACCCTCCATATGACAAATATAAACCCCCTAGTGATGAATACAAACCTCCAGGTGACAAATATAAACCTCCTAGTGATGAATACAAACCTTCAGGCAGCAAATATAACCCTCCACATTACAAATATAAACCCCCTAGTGATGGATACAATCATTCAGGTGAAGGCCATGAATAAGTGATCAATTAGCCAATTGCCTCACAACAAATCATCATGTAATATTATTAAACCGTTATACGTAGAGGCAAGATCTATAATAGTAATAGTCTAGCTACTCGATCTAAACCTTGCTAAATTAATCGTACTGAATAAAACATCATTGAGTTCATATGTATGGTTGATCATGTAATATTTTGTTGTATAATATAACACAATATATTGTGCTAATATATTTTCATAATGTACGTTTCTTATATCTCTCGGGGCTTAAAGTTATTTATGCTGAAATCATATGAATTTTTACCTTTAACCTTTACATGGTTTTATCAAGTTAGATTCCTTTATATACTTTAAACAAAGCTCATGAATTATGGGCGACTAGACAAAAATGTTATAAATCACATTGTACTAATATAATATAATGAATATTTACATCAAATATTCTATCTTTGTGTGTAAGACTAAATATGCTATTTTGATAACCACTTATCTAAATTAATGAAGTCTTTCTGTCCTCCTAACCATATTGTGCTAATCTAATGAAAATCCAATAACCTCTCATAATTAAATGAGAGAGAAAATTAGGGATAATGTACAAGTACCCCACAAATTATGATCGAAATCTCAGAGACACACTTTGATTAACTAAGGTCTTATTACCTCCATGAACTCATTTTTTTTTGGTAATTTTGTACACCTTTTTGGCTTACGTGGCATCTAAATATCTCTCACACGCCTCAACTACATGGAGTCACGGAGTGTGACACGTAAGCCAAAAGGTGTACAAAATTTTTAAAAAAATGAGTTCAAACACTATGCTTTCATTATCAAATAAGATGGTTGTGTGCGTGTGGGACTCAAACCCATGACCTAGGGCCAATTCTTGAACTCCTTTATCCATTGAGCTAAACTTCTTACTTATTTTTAGGTGGTTCACTTTAATATATATATTCATAAAATCATAATTTGACCTTATATATAGTGTGATTTTTCTACGAAGGGAGTTTGAGTGAACCCCAACCCCTGGCTGCATCTAGATCCGCCAAGTTGCCGTTCCATTGTCATACTTGGAACTAAGGCCCCTCGGTACTCCTCTTTCTATGGATTTCGCTACAAATAATAAAACTAGACCAAGCATGAATGAAGTGGCAGATCTCTGGATCAAGAACCTTAATAGGATAGGATCTTTCTTGTCCTAACATGTAAAAGGAGGTTAGGCTTTATGTCCCCCTCCATTTGGTTGTTAATATCATTAAGTTATATTGATTAAAAAAAAAATCTAAAATAATCCGTGTAAAGGTTTTACTCAAAGACTTGAATACGAGAACGTTTCTAAGTTTTGTCGACATTGTAAAATGTAAACTGCTAGGACATGACTATTAACCAATGTTGACATGCTGAAAAGACCAAAGATGCAGAGGCTAAATGTATTGGAATTGATAAAGACAGGAAGTAAAATGAAGTGTCTTCCTCTAGTACTGAAAAAGCATGGGCATAAATTGAATTGATCCTAACACCTTGTTTGGATGGTCGTTACTCGTTGTATTGTTAGTTTAAATACAATGTTTGTTTTGATTGTTATTTAAATTTTATTGTATCGTATCGTTTGAATCACCGTTAGGTCATGACGATACATTTTATGTAACGTCGCATTGTTACCTTACTATTTTGTTCTCATTTTGTCTTTATTTATCATTTAATAATCATATTTCATTTTTTATCCCAAGTATCTTTTCATAGTAACTCTACTTCGTACCCTACTTTTCTTGTAGGTTATCATTCAAATTATAGATGTGTGACATTATGTAACGACGGATAACATGAATACAATATATACAAACATTATATTCATTAAAACAATACAGTAGGATACAATACAACACAATAGAATACAGTATGATACATTATGAAACAATATGTAACAACCATCCAAACAAAGTGTAAGAATCCAACATATGTTGATATTCCATTCAATTCTACAGGAAACAAAGGCAAACAGGTCGAGCAAAAATGTTGGGGAGATTGCAACGATTCAAGGAAAGACACTAACACTGGGGAAAAAAATAAGGAGCAAGAAAACCAAAAAAAATGCCGTTTAATTTACCAAAAGAGAGAACCAACAAGAAAAGGAAGAAGCAAGAGTAGATCCAAAGTTTTGATTTTTTCATTATCGAGTTATCCATTCTTAGAGGTTTGAAGTCTTTTCTTAAGGGATTAACCGATAACCCAATAGTAAATTATCTAATTATATTTATACCATTTAGTATATAAAGTCTTTGAATTAGAGTTTAGTTTCATATTTTTTTAGGTTGTCTCAAACTTTAGGTTATTCTACAATGAGTCAGTGTTTGCTTTTAAGCAAGATGCATTTTGGCAACTCATGTGCATGCATGGTTCATTTGGTTTGTCACCTTGTTTCTAAGTGAGGAGGATCTAATATACCCTATATGGATTATATTTTTTTCAGAAAAATAATTAAAAAAATTATAATTAATTTTTTTCCACTTTCGTTAGAGGAAAAGGATATATGTGAGTCATTTGTATAACAATGGGGTATATGTGAGTCACTTTCATAACGAGAGATATATCAGCTCTAAATGACAGAATTGAGAGGTATATCAGACCCTTTTCCAAAAAAAAGAAAGAATTTAAGAGGATTGGTTATGGCTTTTATTATTACCCAAATTAGTTCGATACTCTCTTTTTCATTCAAATCCGGCTAAGTGTTTACCATCACTTCTTTTATATATATATATAAAAGACTCTTTTTTCTTCGAAAAATCGGTGTCGGAGAAAATGATAGTCGAGCCGATTGTTTTGATCCCAAATTTAGTGGAGGCTGCGGCGCCACAAGTTGTGACGCCGCAGTCGAATAGGTGTTTGATTTGTAGGAAGTAAATAGGGTTAATGGGATTTAAATGTAGGTGTGGGACCATTTTTTGTGGGACCCATAGGTATCCAGAGGTTCATGCATGCACATTTGATTTTAAGTCAATGGGACAGAAGCTATAGCAAAGGCAAATCCATTGATCAAAGCTGAGAAATTGAAGAAGATTTAATCTTAGCCGTTGTAAATGTATTCAATCATTTAGCCTCTCTAACAGGAATGTTCCACTTTAGGATTATAGTGTTCCTTATTAAAAGTAATTTTTTTCTTAAATATTTCAAATATGAAAACGTATAATTAAAAATAGAAGGTATTTATCGATCACCTACCACCAAAAATATAGCAATATATATTTCAAATATATGAAGTAGAAAACTAACGCAATAAAAATTGTTTGAGCAATTAGAACCTACTTGGGAAAACTTTCAAAATCTACGTATTTTAAACGAGTTTTCAAAATTTCTTTGTATAGTTATAGGCTTATAGCAGTTTATGTTTAAGTAAGATTTAAGAAGGTCTTTTATTAGTAATTAGAGCAGTAGTTTGTGTTTATTCAAATCCACAAACTCGAAATGCAGATAAATATTGTGATCCTATACTTCCTTCTTTTCTAAAACAAACTAAAAATATAATACAAATAAATTGAAACAAAGGAAATATAATCTATGCGTGGTGGTTGGACAAGATAAGTGATAAGTGACCGTTTATCAATTTTTAATACATTAAATTCTTTTTGTATAAATATAACCCAATGATGTATTAATTTCTTCATCCTTTCATTAAGATAACTAAGTTTTGAAAAAGGAAAAAAATGACGGGTTCAAGGCATTTTTTGTTTCTTGGCATTTTTTGGTTATTTTTGCAATAATAAGCTCTGAGGTTATAGCTAGGGAGTTGGCTGAGACCTGTAAGTTTATTGTTTTTTTTCCTTTTCGTAGTTATCTGTTTGAAATATTGGATTTCTTATCTAATTATTTGACATTTATTCAATGTTATGCTAGTATTTAAATTTCACATTTAATATTTGTAGCAATGAAATCGGATGATGTATACGAAAATGAATATAATGACATTGACGGATATTCCAGAGATGAACATGATGCATATAACAATGGATATAAATATTTTGGTGGCGGATATTATCCTCCACGTGGTGGATATAATTTCTCAGGTAGTGAATATAAACCCCCACATGACAATTATAACAACAGATATAAATCTCTTGGTGGTGCATATAACAATGGATACAACCCTTCCAAGTGGCAAATACACCCCTTACATGACAAATATAAACCTCGGTGTGGCGAATATAACCCCCCACATGACAAATATTAATCCCCTAGTGATGAGTATAAACCTCCAGGTTATAAACCCCATAGTGATGAATACAAACCTTCAGGTGCACATGACAAATATAAACCCCCTAGTGATGAATAGAAACCTCCAGGTGACAAACATAGCCCCCCACATGACAAATATAAATCTCCTAGTAACGAATACAAACCTCCAGGTGATAAATATAACCCTCCACGTGACAAATATAAACCCCCTAGTGATGAATATAAATCTCCAGGTGACAAATATAGCCCTTCACATGACAAATATAAATCTCCTAGTGATGAATACAAACCTCCAGGTGACAAATATAAACATCCTAGTGACGAATATAAAACCTCCAGGTGACAAATATAATCCTCCACATGCTACCGGCCCAAAACCTTCGACCCTTCTTTCTAAATGGGAGTGCCCAAGGCGCCTCATCTTCTCATTTCGTCGTTGCTCATTCCCGTTAGGCCGAAGTGTTTGGCCTTTCCTTCTCTGCGCCCGCTCAGGCTTCGTTGACCTATCGCGTGGTAAAAAGAAGAAAGTACAAAAGAATAGTAAACGGAGCACACCACAGAAAGATTCTAAATATGAGAAGTCCCCCTTGGATTCGAGAAGAAGGAAATGAAGAATGAGAACGAAACGAAATAAAGCGTTTCTAGCTCTAGTTTCGGATGAGCTACTCCCAATTATGTCTGGTAATAGAATAAGGCGGCTTGCTCTGACCAAGATTCCACTTTTTGCTCCGTCCGCGGAGCGTATGAATTTCCTGGAATGTAGATAGACCAAAAGAGGGAATGAAGGGATAGGAATAGGAATTATAGTACCATTGGAAAAAAGAGCACCTGTGGGAACATCTCTACTGACGAACCATTTCAATAGTACGGGTGTTGCCGTGCCACGAGGCACAACCACGATAAATATAAACCTTCTAGTGACGAATACAAACATCCAGGTGACAAATATAACCCTCCACATGACAAATATAAACCCCCAAGTGACGAATACAAACCTCCAGGTGGCAAACATAACCCTCATATGAAAAATATAAACCCCCTAATGATGAATACAAACCTCCAAGTGACAAATATAAACCTCATAGTGACGAATACAAACCTCCAGGTGAAAAATATAACCCTCCACATTACAAATATTAGCCCTCTAGTGATGGATACAATCTTTCAGGTGAAGGCCATAAATAAGTGATCGATTAGCCAAGTGCCTCATAACAAATCATCATGTAATATTATAAAACCGTTGTACTTAGTGGCAAGATCTATAATAGTAATAGTCTTGCAATTCTAAACCTTGCTAAAAAAATTGTATGAATAAAACTGCACTGAGTTTCATATGTATGGTTGATCATGTAATCTTTTGTTGTATAGTATAACACAATATATTGTGCTGATATATTTTCATAATGTACTTTTCTTATATCTCTTGGGGTTTAAATGTCACGCCCCGAGCCTACACCCTAAGCGAGACTGACACTCAAAAATCATTGCTCCCCAAGCGAACCCTTGCTCTGGCTTACTTACTCAGCGGAAGACTTAGACATAAGAAAGAGAATCCAAATATAAGATAACCCAACATATCTCAAACTGAACTTATGATGTTTTAAAATAAACATTTAACTTAGCCAAAATGATAACTCAAATATGAACATAAGCCAATAACAAAATGATGACGAATGAACTAACATCTGACTGACTATATCTATGAAGCCTCTAAAACAATTGAGATGGATGTCGGGATAGGCTCACGATATCCTAATGAACTAAAATGATAAAATAATGAAAAAGGGGGATCCTCTGAAATGCCAGGAGGCTCACCACAACTCTGAAGCTCAACTGGATCAACGATGCGCTGGATGCTGATCCTGGTTACCTACGTCTGCATCATAATAAGATGCAGGCCAATTGGCATTAGTACATTGAATGTACGAGTATGCGAGTTGGAATGCTAAACACAATATAGGCTTGAAAAGAATCTGAAAGGAACTAAAGAACTTACCTGGCTCAACTCAACTCAGCATAACTGAACTCATTTCAATATAAAGCAGTTTAAAAACAAGTGCAATATAAAGAAAAACTGTTTAAAACATGATGTCAACTCTGTGTGTAGGAAAAGATACATATAACTCTAAGATGTGTGTAAAAATACAAATAAGTTGATGTATATAAAAATACAAAATACTGTTGTGGGAGTTTCTCTAACCGACAACCATCACTTAAGAGCTATAGTGATGATATAACACTTTACCTCACGCTGCCAAGGACCATCTTATACTTTGCCGGGGGTATAGGACCTAACTCACTAAGTGGATCCACTAGTCTATGTGAAAAGGATTCATCTAAAAAGTATGACCCTTTTCTACCCATGATGGCTACATGGTTTATGGGGGCTATGGATTCTCTGAATGCTCCTCTATATTGGTGCTCAATACTACTCCCAAAATATGATACTAGCTCTTTATGTTTAAAAACATATTTCTTTCTGTGATTTGAAATAATTGCTCAAAAACTTAGCTCAAAGGCTATCTTGGAAATCCAAGTTTCGCCTCTTTCTTAATTATGAAAGCATTTACTCTTTTATGAAAACTAGCCCGAAGGCTCTTTGAAAATCGAGGTTTCCTTTCTTGTTTAAATGTAAAAACATTTTAAACCCTTTTAGTCCCCATATAATTTTGAAGAAATGAACTTCAAGCTTTACTCTTTACTGAACTCAAGAACTTAAGTTTTAAAACAAAGTTAAAACGTTTGCAAAAGACTTTTGGAAAACTTTAAGAACTTCTCTAGACTTTGATCTTAACTGCTCTTGACTTGATTCTTAACTAGTCCTTCAATTGAATTATGGATTCAAGGATTTTGATTTGTGATAGGAAGGATCACATGATGTTTAGGAATGATCTTAAATAGCTAAACATGAGAAAAGTCACGAAATCACCGTCTTGAAACAAGTCCGCGACGCGGAGATATTTTAAATAATTACTGCGAAATTAAATTTTGAGACAGAGGAGTCCGCGTCTTAACCGCGAGGTGGAGAAACATTTTGGTCATTGGAGGAGCAATTCCGCGACGCAGACTTGTGTTCCAGATGACGCTCGACTTTTTTCTTCTCCATTTTACAGCCCCAATTCGCCTAAATTCGAATATTTTTCTCAAAAACTCTTTAGATTTAGATACCCAGCATATTAACCTATGAACCTAACTCAAAACATCTCAGAAACTCCTCAATTCATCACAATTCAAAAACAACATTCAAATTCAAGAATACATGTCAAGAACATCAACTTTCAAACTCTTTTAGGATGGATTTCACTGAACTAAACATGCTTGGCGCGTGGGTGAATGAACCCAACGCTATGAAAGACTCACATACCTTGTAAGATGAATTTCTTGGCGAATCCATAACCAAAATTGATCGTTCTTGGCGAACCTTGAGCTTTTCTTCTCCTTTCTCCTCTTTTCTCTTTTCTCCAAACCCTAGTGTGTATTTCCAATTGATTAAACTGATCTTATTCTGATTTGACCCTTAATTAATTCACTAAAACGAATTAAATTAATTAGATAAGGAAAAGACTGAAATACCCTTCAAAATCCGGATTGGACATTTCCTTATTTGAACATCCCAACTTCCAATGGGCGTATCTCACTTATACGAAGTCAGATTCGCACAATCTTGGCGGCATTGGAAAGAGAGTTCCAAGAGATTTCCAACCATACCTATAAGTACACCTAACTCATCCTGAGCTAGGAGTTTTCGTTTGAAGTTG
This sequence comes from Solanum stenotomum, assembly GCF_019186545.1. NCBI lineage: Eukaryota > Viridiplantae > Streptophyta > Magnoliopsida > Solanales > Solanaceae > Solanum > Solanum stenotomum. The sequence continues at coordinate 60,162,661 of NC_064284.1, read as the reverse complement.
ACCAAAAACTCACTTTTTTCCTAACTTAAGTAAATTTCCAAATTTTCATTCTTTCCAAAAATGACTATTTCAAATTCTTATCTTCTTGCTAGCTATTTCAAATTGCGAGATGTTACATTAAAGTTATTTATGCTGAAATCATATGAATTTTAACCTTTAACCTGCACAAGGTTCTATCAAGTTAGATTCTTTTATATACTTTAAACAAAGCTCATGAATTGTGAGCGACTAGACAAAAATGTTATAAATCACATTGTACTAGAACTATATATATAAGGGAAAAAGGAAAAAGGAAAAATGTACCCCCAAACTATCATAAATGGTATGCAGATACCCTTCGTTATACTTTTGGGATATTGGTGCCCCTGCCGTCCAAAAACTAGAGCATATATACCCTTTATACTAACGGACATACATGTGTCATAATCTTATCCACCGACCCAACATTTATTAAATATCGAATTGGTGGATAAAATTGTGCCATGTGTCCCTATTTAGTCCGCTGTTAGAGTGAAGGGCATATATGCTTTAATTTTTGGACGACAGGGGCACCAATGTCCCAAAAGTATGACGGAGGGTATCTGCATAGCATTTACGATAGGTTGAAGGTATCTTTGTCCTTTTTTCCCTTTAATAAATATTGGGTCGGCGGATAAGATTATGACACATGTATGTGTGTTATAAAGGGTATATATATGAACTAGTTTTTGGACGGCAGGGGCAATAATGTCCCAAAAGTATAACGGAGGATATCTGCATATCATATACGATAGTTCGAGGGTATATTTGTCATTTTTCCCTATATATAATGGCTCACTGGAAATTCCAAAAAACCATGGATTGCCTAAAGCTAGAACACGATGATCTTCACTATATATGTTATATATAATAGGAGGAATGTCGATGATCTTCACTATTTTGGGGAACTTTCTAACCAGTTATTTGTATCAGATTGTGGTTGAATTACCTATCGAATTGTGTTACTATTTAGATTTGATACTTTTTTTTGTTGTTTTGGGGTTACAAGTTATACTGCAAAATTCATAATTAGTGCCTATTTGAATGGACTTTTAAGTTGATCAAACTGACTTAAAAGTTTGTTTTTGACTTGTGAGAGTTTCTGACAATTATAAGAACAACTTAAAATAAGTCAAAAGTGACTTAAAATAAGTCGAAAGTTAAAAGTAGGGTGATCCATACTTTTTTTTTAACTTAAAAGTCATTCTACTTTGACCAAGTATATTACTTTTTTATCCTTAATTATTTTAAACAATTCCCAAATTCTTTCATGTGATCTATTCAAATTAAATATTTTTGAAATTTAAAATAAGTTGCACATTTAAAATTAACTTAAATATTAAGTTATTGAAATTGAATTAAAATATAAATTAATTTTATTTTAATTTTTCTTAGAAATAAAAAACGTAGATTAATCAACTTTTTATTATGTTAACAGTTTTAAGGGTATTTCAGGCATTTTGATAAAAAAAAGTGTTTAACAACACTAATTTGTCAAACACATCAACAATTTTTTTCAACTGCAACACTTTTATCCAAACACATAACTACTTATTTTTAAAATAATTTTCAGCACTTTAAAAGCTACTTTTTAGAAGTTACTTTTTTTAAGCCAATTCAAATTGGCTATTAATTTTACTCCGTGAGTTTTAGGATGTTAGATTAGATTTGTATAACATTGTTAAAAGCGAACAAAAGGTCTCGTTTGATTCTGCTTTCATTTTTAATGTCTCATTTATGCCTTTCAATTTTAGGTGAACAAAAGTAGACACTTAAACTTATATAAATGGGAATCTGCCGAACAGTTTGGGCCAAATTCTGAAGAAAGCCAAAAAGCGTTGTTTGATGAGCATGTGTGGTATTAGGAAGTTGGTCAGGTAAAGGCTGACCAAGCCAGTGATGCTTAGTTGGTCTTTCCGGATGATCAACCACATTGGGACTGAGACACGACCGGTACTCCAGTTGAACATGTAGACACACTTATTTTATGTGACATCTTACATGACAATTCATGTCCTACGTGACATTTTACGTATATTATACTATGTATGTGTCTACTTGGTCAACTTTATATATACAAGTGTAATAAATATATACTCGTAAACATCAAAAGTTGAAAGACATAAATACAAAATCAGGACAAATTAAAGAGCAAATTTATGTATTATATAAGTTTATTTTCCTTTTTATTTGATTGTAAAAATTGAAGATAGTGGTGAGTTTCTAGAAAAAGGTTTTTTCCACTGTGGGAGATTTATTTCAAAGAAGCATTTAATGGTGTTCTCTAACCACCNCCCCCCCCCCCCCCCCCCCCCCCCCAAACAAAAAAACCCAAACACAGTGCTTTCATTGTCAAATAAGATGGCTGTCTCGTCTATCTAGAAAATTTAAAATTTCTCACCATATATTTAGTAGATTCAAAGGTAACACGGTCGATTAAAGAAAAATCAAAGTTTAGTCACATTATAATATTGGTATCCGCTATTTATAGGCAGATATTTTTATAAATTTCATGATACGAATACTTGATTACTTAAAGTTTAATTCACATGAACTCGTACCATATAGGCTAAATTCGTACTTGATTTTATGAGTTCAGATGAGCTAGTTAAATATAAATTTCTAATTTGAAAAGTGTAAATAAGTCTAATAATAGAAATAAAGATCGAACTCATCAAATTTAAATTTAAATTAAACATTTAGTACTCTACTATAAACGTCACATGTTACAAATTTACGAGTATATATATATCTTCCATACATAAAAATATTAGGAAAATGTAAATTTGCAACCTAAGAAGAAGATGTCTCAGAAGTCATGATCAATATTTGCCGCTGATGAACTTTAAAGTTTTCATTTCGTCATGAAGTGCCTTTTTGAAAAATAAACTCATTATAAGGCCTGTACCAACATCCAGACGAGGCAAGTAATAATCGTAGAAATCTGAATTGCGGATGATTGAGATCTTTTTATTTTTAATTAGAGATTTTAAAGAGCTTTTAAAAATGGATAAAAATTTATTGAGAATGTTGCTACAATATGAAGAGTAGATACCAATGAAAAAACACAAAATAAAAGTAATGTTTGTTGAGATAGATTTAAGACTGATCTCTAGATTTAACTTAATTTATTACTTTCGATTTCAATTATATCCACATTTAAAGAAAGAGATATATTATAAGATTGCGCTCATTTCTTATACATATGTATATATATTTTAAATAGGGAATTAATATATAAGAATATGATCACACTCGCCCTAAAATTTCTTTTTGACTCAAAAATATCCCTCGACTAACTCTCTAAATATAAATGATGACCTATTTTTACAATAAGATATAGCCACATGATATATTTATAATTTCTCACACGGCAAATTATGTTTTGCCTCATACCCTAATAAGCATCAAATTTAATTGGGTTACATTGCCGGATTGGTTCGAATTTTTCAAATATCAAACCAAATTATTTGTGTCAAATTTTTAAATTTATAAACCAAACCAAACCAATAAACCTCGAGTTTTTTTCGGATTTTTCGGATTTTCGGGTTTTTAGGGTAAAGTATTCATACAAATTAAACATATAATTTACTTGTACTTCAAATATTTCTTTAGTCCTACCAAAATACAATTATCTAAGGTGTTTCTTAAGAAAATAACACAAAATATGATATGATTAATGACACTAAATATCCAACAAAAAAAATAATGAAATCGCGTAAACCAAATATTGCAAATTAACAAGTCATAATGAAAATGATCATAATTTAAAAGTACTAAATCATGCTAAAATAAGTTTAATAAGTATTAGTTACATGACTAAATATTAAAGGAAATTAAAATTAGATTATATATTTTAATTGTCTAAACCAATGTAAAACTAAAGAACAATATTCAATATTATTGTCATTCTTAGTGTTGAATTGATTTTTTTTTTGTTTTTGCATTAGTATTAATTTGATTTTGATTTAAACTTTATTATAATTACCAACATTTGTGGATTATAATTTTTATTGAACTATTCAGAATTCTAAGTTTCAAATTTGAAATAATATATTAAAAGATAAAAACTATGAAAAAGTATAAGAAATATTTAAAAATTATATCAAGGTAAATATTTTTATGTATAAAATAAAATTTTAAAATTTTATATATTATGTCGGGTTGGTTTGGTCTCGAGTTGGTTTTTTTTAGTTAAAACCAAACCAATCCAAATATAGTTGGGTTTTTTTTTTTTTCAATACCAAATCAAATCAAACCAAACCACTAATCGGATTTTTTTTTTCGATTTGCGGTTTGATTCAATTTTCGATTCGATTTTGTATACCTCTAAAATTTAGGCTATTAATTTTAGGGCATTCTTGAGTTAAAAAGAAATATTAAAAGTATTTTCAGATCCAAAGATAAAAAATATTATTTGTGATTATTTTTTATATGATTAGGATATTTTTGACTTTTTTTTTTTGTTTTTCTTATTCATGGTTAGGTTTGAATGATTAGATTCCCGAGGTAATAGTACAATGAAAATCCAACAAGAAGTGAGAAATATAGACAGACATAAAGAGGACAAGAAAAGAAGAAAAGTCCATATCCAAATCATTAAATAAATATTCCTTTTACTCTATTTGTTCCTAATTACTTGTCTATTTTTCTTTTTTTGTTGTCCATAATTACTTGTTCATTTTGACAAATAAAGAAATAACAATTTTTTTTTACCTACTATACCCTCAATTGATTTTTTTGAAAAATGTAGAACTTCTTGAAAATCTTAAGTTTTTAATTATCCACTTCATAATTAATAAGGGTAAAATGGTAAACTCATTGTATCAATTATTATATTCTTAATAGGTGTGCCAATTCAAAAGTGGACAAATAATTAGGGACTGAGGGAGTACTTTTTTTGGGTTGAGAAAAAGAGAGGGATAATTAATTTGCATGGAGATATTAGTCCACAACATTATTATTTTTTCTAGTATAAAAGATTAAAAATATATTCAGAATTTAAAATTGATGAATTTGATTCTAAAGTTCTAATATAAACATATTTAGTTTAATTTATTGAATTTATAATTAATATTTATATTTATTTAATGGTTTATATATATATAAATCAAAATTAATAAGTTCGAATCATAGGTTATGATGGCCCTGCATAAAATAATACTAGTCCACAATGTTGTAATAGTTGGGAAATTATGATATGATTGATGTGTTGAATGAGGCCACGATCCAAAGCAACCTCTAGTCATTGTGTCTTTTACTTGAAAATGGACATTATAAAGGTCATGTTGAAAATGGCCTTTCACCACCCACCCCATATATTTAAGGGGTGTCAACCGACAATATTCGTTGCGTTGCATAATCATATTATATAATTAGATAAAAATATTTTTATATATGTATATTATATATCAATATTTCTTGATTTCTTTGTAAATTTACTTAATTTATATTTTAACACTTAATTTGTAGGCCAAACCCTCACACTTGCACAAGTCTCTTCACCACTTTCTTAACCTAACCTTTTCTTTTACTTTTAGTACTATGTTTCTCCGAAATTTTATTCATATTCGTTATTGTACTAAACTTATTAAGTATATTAACATGTATCTTTTTTAAAATAACATTCTTTGACAAAAACATATTTATTCATATCATATTTTATAAGTCTACCCATTTTTTGGAACGAATCAGACCTCAACAAAAAACAATAATCATACAGCTTTAAAAAGTTAAAGTCTACTAAAAAAATAGATCTAACTAGAGATTTTAGGTTCGAGCCCTAAGAATATACTCATTATGTCGATTTTTAGTTGTTATGTTGCATTTTTCGAAAGTCAATTGACTAATTTTTAAAGATAAATTAGAATTCATTAATTCGATATTTTAAGCAAAAAATTTAGATATTCAAACACTATATAAAGTACTATAAATTAAATTTTTTTTGCATATCAATATGATGAAAAAATGCATCGTAAAATGTTAGTCAAATTTTTTATAATTTGACTCTAAACAAGAAAATCATGACAATTAAAAATGAACGAAGAGAATAAAATTCTTTTTAGTACAGATTGCTAGCTTTTCCTTTTAGTGGGATTTATGTGAACGCCAATGCAAATTAATCAAAATCTTAAAATATTTTTATCAAACATCAAATGGGAATGCAATTTTAAAAAAAAAGGGTTTACAAGACACCTTTCATTGGAATTTGTGTCATATTCAATCTTTCAAACGTGCACTCGCCGTGTCTCCTTACTCCTTCCGAGTGCTTCGTTTACTATATAAAATGTGCAATATAATACATTAGTTTTAAGTGGTTTCTTATTCGATGTTTGATATCTGTATTACAAATCAACTAATATTTATTCGTGTCGGATAAAGCCCCATTCGACGTGTAGCATTTTTACTAAGGATTTTTTCATACTCAAAGATTGAATCTGAGACCTCTATTTAAAAAAAAAAAACAGTTTCATCCACTGCATCACATCCTGGTCAATATATTAGTTTTGTCTATATAAAATGTGGCCGACTCGTAGCCGAAACAATAAACGTAAAGAAAAACTATATGGACAAAATTCTCTATTATTTTTTCTTCTTTAGCCATTTCTTGATCTATCTTCTCCAAAACTTGAGAGATACTTAGTTTTCTAGATATGAATAGTACCTTAAAAAAGGGCTAGCCCAAGAGTCCGCTAGACAAACATAATCGGTTTGGTTCGATTTATCAGTTTTCTCTACACACCTTGTTAGAGATATGATGAAGAAGTTTTCTCTTTTGTGATGATGGATCAAGAAAATTTTCATATCTTTTTAGTCACATTCTCTATTATGGTGATCAAGAAGTGGAGTTTTTCTTCATTCTCAAGATGAAGGATAACATATCTTAATATTATTATAAGTTTGGAAAGAGGCACACATTATGGAGCCAGGCAATTTTTTTCATTTCTGTTTTTTCTTCTTTTTATTTTTTTGCCTTCTTATTTAGAGACTGATCATTCTCAAGCTCTATGTTGACTAATAATTCTTGAACATGAGCCAAGAGTTGTACTGAAGAAGTTTTTTGCTGATAATTTTTATGTTGATTATTCTATTTGCTACTCCCTCCGTCCCATTTTATGTGGCAACATTTGATCGGGCACAGAGTTTAAGAAATAAATGAAGACTTTGAAATGTTTATCAAATTGCCCTTAGACTCACTTTTCTTTCTCTTCATAAATGTATTGAAATATTATTTTAAGATTAAGTGGGACCAACAAGGATAAAAGAGGAATTGTATCTTTAAATACTGACCATATAAGAAAATGTGACATTTTTTTTGGGACTGACCAAAAAGGAAATGGTGCCACATAAAATGGGACGGAGGGAGTAATATTTTTATCGAAAATGAATATGATCTTATTATATTTGTACGTTTTATTTATTTATTTATTTATTTATTGTATAGATCCTCCTTTGGTTGTTGCCGATTACCGATATATTTATGTAATATGCAGGGAAGGATCTATCGTTGAAGTTATGAGTTCGGTAAAATTGAGTAGTTGTGAATCAAATCTTGTATATCATGTTTTAAGATATTTAGTGAATATACTTATAAATAATCTATATATATATAATAGGAGAGGTGATAGCGCCTACGTGTCAGCACCACATTAATCTCTAATTTTAACTTTTAAATAATCAACTAATTAAATAGAATTAATTCAATAATAATTTTTTAAAAGAAAAAAAGTTGCTTTTTTAAAAGAAAAGTTACAGTTTTTTTAGCCAATTGAAATTGTTAGATTTTTTAAAGAAAAAGAAAAACGTTACAGTTGTTTTAGCCAAACAAATGTAGATAATAATAAATAATATATAATAATAATAATCTCTCTCTCTCTCTCTCTCTCTATATATATATATATGAGAGGTGATAGCGCTTATGTGTCAGCGCCATAATTAATCTCTATTTTTAATTTAAAAATTGAAAGTAAGAAACTGTTTTTTCTTAAAAGTAACCGAATTTAGAGGAAAAAACGTATGTGGAGATCATCAGTTTTTACAAAATTTGAATAGTAAATCACGTTTTACTCCTTTTTAATAGCAACAGAATGTGAGTTTTTAAAAATATTTTATTATAATTAACGTGAAATCAGTTTTAAAAATTCTCCTTTCATAATTAAAAATAATGTTCCTAAATCATCTCTATTATATATATTGTATTAACGTGAAATCGGTTTTGAAAAAATAAATTATTATCCCACTAAATATGGAGTTTTAAAACTTCCTATTACACTCTTACTTCTAAACAAATTGAAAAACTTTTAAACTAAAATTATTTTTTAAATTATTTATTTTAAAAAAACGCATTGTAAGGAAGTTTCTTTTAAATTTATTATTTAACTATCATTTAAAGTTTTAAGTTTTATATCAGATCTTTTTTCTTATTTGCATTTTAAATAAATATATTTTAATAAAATACTACCTATAATCTACATGTTCTATCTTTACTGATAAAAATACTTGAACTAATAATAATAATAATAACAATAATTTTTTTCGTTTAACTTAGCTTAAAATTTTAAATATCTGTAAACTTTTAAATTAAAATTATTAAAATTATTCATTTAAGTAAATATACTAACAAAACAATCTGTTTAATTTGAATTAAATTAATATAAAACACGGCAGTTTAGCACTTTCCCTTTAAGCTTATCCAATTTCTCCACTGCCCTTGAAACACGGATGCACAGTTTAAAATTTTAAAAATTAAAATTTAAAATTTCAATAAATAACGATTTTGTCCTCCTTTTTTTTAGGAAAAAATTATTTTTCAACTAATAGGAAACGGTTACAAAATTCAAACGCTTTATATAGACTACTGATAAAGAAAATTATTGTTTACAAGTTGTTCTCTCAACT
>NC_064284.1:60144687-60152085 GCF_019186545.1 Solanum stenotomum | reverse complement strand
TTTTTTATTTTTTAAAAAATAAAAATTCTAACCACTTTTATTTTACCCTCCTGTCCTTATTTTTTTTTTATTTTATTTTTTTTTATTTTTTTTATTTTTTTTATTTTATTAGTTATTTTTAATTATAAAATTATTACATTTTAAATTATCCGCGCAACGCGCGGGCATGTATACTAGTTTATCTAAAACTTGAAAAATAAAAGAGATTATTAGTTCAAAATTCATAAATTTAAAATTCTAGATCTGCAGAACGGAGGGTGTAACCTTTTTGACCCAATTTTTTTTATGTGAATTGTATATTATATTAAATAGATCATTTCTTGAAATTTTTCAATGAGCCATCTTGAAGACAAGTACATATATCCTTGATTATTTAGCTTAATTTTGATAATGTAAATGAAGTCTTAACGTCGCTTAACTATATAATCATTGTGTTCTCCTCATCGTCCAGTACACTTCATTTTTATCTCTTACCTATAAGTAAGAAATTCACTTATTTTTCCTCGAAAATATTTTTCATGAAAAAAATATTTTTCTTTATACTGAACACACCCTTAAGTTGGGCAGATTTTCTAAGTTTGGTTTAATTAGCATACTTTATAGTTACTTACTTATGAGGTTTCATTTCATCCTTTATTTTTGTTTCCGTGTGTTAGTAGAGGTTACAATAAGGTTTGGGGAGAAACGGATTTCCTATTCTTGGTTAAATGCATAAACGGAGAATAGAAAACGCCTTGGAGATTGAATAAATTAATTCAAGAAGCACAAAAAATAGTTGAATCTCATGGATTTATCATCAGTCATTGTTTCAGGGAAGCCAACAAACCTACCGATATATTAGCATCCAGGAGTTATAATGTTGATGCAATATATGATTTCAACTCTGTCTCTGATCTCCCGAGGGAAGTTAGGGGATTAATTAACACAGATTGATGGGAGCTCCCTTCCTTCAGAATGCAACAAGTCAAACCTTCTAATTTTGTTTAGAGCAACTTTCACATATAACAAACATAAAAATCATATTTGTATGTTATAGCTATAGTTTGCATAATTGCGCTCCATATCAAGCATAAATATGTATATTTCGCTATACATATACAAAAGAAAGCAGTTGCATAATCTGTTTCTATTTCGGTATACATATACAAAAGATTAATTGTATAATCTGTGTTTGTATAAAGCGTGAAAGAGAAAAATACAAAAGAAAACTGGACAATGGAAGATTGTATTTGTATAATCATAAGTGTATAGGACGAAAATATATGCATTTGTATTTGTATATACAATTTTCTCTCGCTTTATACAAACACAAACACAATGTATACATTTGTGTTTGTATAAAGTGAGAGAGGCTAGTGAGAGTGACGAGCGAGATCTGGGAGAGTGGTGAGTGAGATCTGGGAGAGGGGAGAGAGGGGAACGAAAATATATGTATATATACAATTTTCTCTCACTTTATAGAAACACAAACGCATTTTATACATTTGTGTTTGTATAAAAGCGAGAGAGGCGAGGGAGACTGCCAGCGAGAACGAGAGTGGCGAGCGAGATTCACCAGGAGAGAGGTGAAATAACAATATTTTGCTATGGGGTACAATTAAATCAAACTATATTTATAACATTTAATTTGAATTAATAGTTTGCTATTATATACAATTTTCCATTTTATTTACGAACTCCCTGAATCCTCTTTGTCAAGGAGTCAAGTTAGTAGAGTAATACCTAGCTTAGACTCCCTCCTTTTTTGGTGTCAAGTGTCAACTTGTAGAGTTTATCTAACTCTATCTCTACCCCAAATCTTGTATTAAGTTTGGTATGCCAAACTTCAAAATGTAACTCTTTCATATCAATGATCATGGAGGCAATTAAACTAAAAGTCATGTCCAGCCAATATTCTAATGTCCATAGGTTAAAGATATAAAGGTGCTTCTGCTGAAGTTCTTGTATTAAGTTTGGTTTGTTTTTCTAAACTTTGTTATGAAGTTCTAAATTCTACATATGAAATTTTAGAATATTTTATCATGAAATTTTACTTTTGAAATTTGAAACTCCGCAATATAATAATTACTTTAAGAAATAGAGTGAATAAGTGACTAGTGAACATTATATATATATATATATATATATATATATATATATATAAAATTGAATTGGAGATGCTTATTGGTTTAGGTGTGAATGATTGTCTTAAAATAGTTCCGTACCAAATCAGAAGAGGCATCTGTTTAATTAGAGTAAATATTATATAAGGCGAATACAATTTGTGGAGAACTATTGGTACAAATATTCAAATTATGACATGTTTTAACTAAACATCTGAATATAGTATAAAGTATTCTTATTAAATAGTTTCATTTCAATTTTAAAAACTTTTTACGCATTTTTAACTATCCATTACATGTCACATAAAATATGTTACTTTCTTTATTATATACATCAACATTAAATGAAATAGGCGTGAGGTTTTACAGCTAATTGAAACTAATGTGCAAGGAGGAGGAGATATATTTTAAACGGAAAAGGGTCAAAATTGCTCCTGAACTATGTGAAATAGACCACTTATATCCTCCATTACATTTTGGGATCAAAAATACCCCCGCAGTTATCCCAGGAGACCACAAATACCCTCAAGAGTTAACACCTCAATTTTTTTAGTAATGTGGCAAGCCACATGGGACTAATCCCTCCGCCTAAGCATTTCCAACTAAGATTCACTACAAAAGAACTTGACTTTTAGTGGCGACAAAGTCGCCACAAAATCCCAAAATATTGCCACTAAAGGTTATGAGTGATTTTTAGTGGCGACTAAGGCTCCAACAACCATTCGCTAGTAAAACCTATTTTTTCAACAAAAAAATATGATAATTAATTTTTGATTGCGACCTAATTTTCTAAAATAAATAACTTGCAATATCCATATTATAAACATCCAATATTATTACGAAAAATAATCAAAATTACTTCTCGATTCAAATCTCCTACTATATATATATAATGCATCATTGTACATTTTATACATTTACATATGACATAAAAATAGAACATATAGTGTCTTCAAACTCCTACTTAATCGATATCATATTTGGTTTTTTAAAAGCAATGAAGAAAAAAACACAAAATTAGAATTTAATGTTAAAAACTTTTAGTGACGATTTTCTGGGCTTTGTGGCGACTGTTGTTGCCGCTAAAGGTCTAGTTCTTTTGTAGTGAATCCTAGTTGGCAACGCTTAGGTGGAAGGATTAGTCCCACGTGGCTTGCCACGTCAACAAAAATTTGGGGTGTTAACTCTTGAGGGTATTTGTGGTCTCTTAGAATAACAGCAGGGGCATTTTTTATCCCAAAATGTAACAAAGGGTATAAATAGTCTATTTCATATAGTTCGGGGATAATTTTGACTCTTTTCCGTATTTTAAATGATCAATTTATTTACATAACGGGCGTTTAAAAGCACATGTTTCACAAAAAAAAATACAGCATTATTGAAATTGTAATAAGGTCAAGAACACACGAATTAATTTAACTCGTTAGTTACTCTTTTGGCATGTAATAGTTTGATTAATGAGCTTAGTAAAAACAATAGATAATATAATGCATGCTAACTAATATTCCCATGTGATTTACATGATTTTGTACTATATCCTTAATGGAAGTGTTTAATTGAAATACTTTATTGTGTGTTCAATCAAAATTATTTGAATTTCTAAATAAAATTTACTCACAATTTTATAGATATACCGATGTATTAAAGGTTTGAATCATTGTCTAAAAAGGTGCCAAAAAGGGATGTAACAACCTCTTTGGAAGATACCTTTTGACGTAGATTGAAATATTGAAGAAGCAGATATATTTATTAATTAATTTTATTAGGTTGCTATGCTGTGGTTTCCTCACCATATTTCAACCTGCCAAATTGATATTTAAGGGGATAGTTACTTAACTATTGCCCAAGGGACCACGGGCACCACCACGAGCAGTGGTCCCCTAGACGGACCGTTTAGATGGGCGTGGTCCCTGACGGGGGCTGTCCAAGTTGAGGGGTTTTAAGTAATTTCCTTTTTAATTGTTATTAAATGGGGTCGTTTTTAATTATTTTATATCACTTATATAAATAGTTTTTAAGTCTTAAAACACTTCATTTACTCCTTTATTCTCCAAAACCCAAATCAAATCAAAAGAATTCTTCCTCTCAATATTTCTCTCTCTAGAGGTTCCCAAAGAAGAAGAAGAAGTGAGAGCTAGGGTTTGTGGATTCAAGGTGTTCTTCCTCAAATTTCTTGGGGATTCACAAGCAAGGTATGGTGATCCTTCATCTAGGGGTAGCTTTCACCCTAGAGTCCATTCAAAAATAAATTCCAAAGTTTTCAAGTTTCTCAAAAACCTAGGGTTTTACTCTAACTCATGGGTTCCTTCTTCAAACGTTTTCAAATGTTGTTTAATGATAGTTTATGGATTAATTGATGTTTAATTGATGATTTATGATGAAAATACTCTAAGAACCCATGAATTCCCTCAATTCCTAAATTGTGCCTTTATGAAGTGGGTTTGTTGATTATGAAAGCATGTGACTAGAGTTTGTCTAAATTGCTTTAGGTTATTGAATTATATCATTACCCATGCCTAAATTGTAGTGAATTATTGGTGTGTTGGTGATTTATGATTCATGGCTTTGAAGGGCAAAGTATGAAAGAATTGAAGTATTATCATGATGTCTTGTATATGAATGTGAATCTAGTGAAGGTAATGTGATCATCTCTTGAATGTAATTGTGTTATTATTGAAAGTCTATTTCTCAATTTGACACTTATGAATGTTGATGATGCGATGTGAAGGGTTCTTCATGGTAATGTATAAATGAAAGTAGTGTGGATTGATGTATTTTGATGCATGTGACCTTGAATGTTGTATCTTGAATTGGCAGGCTTAGGCATCCTCTTCTTGTATATTGAATGTGTCTTGACTTGATGAATATGCATCGATAGGCCAATGACATTCCTTTCATAAATGAATGATGAAGTATTCTAGGCTATGTCTTGAACCGGTAGACCTAGTGTTGGTAGCCCTTCATGATGAGTCTAGAAACTAATGTGATGATAAACCTTGAATCGGTAGACCTAGTGTTGGTAGCCCTTTCATGTGTGAAATGATGAACCTTGTATCGGTAGACCCAATGTTGATGGCACCTTTTCTCGAGGATTCAATGAGCTATCCATGTAATGTACCTTGAATCGGTAGACCTAATGGTGGTGGCCCTTTCTTGTGTAATGTACTTTGGGTCGGTAGGCCTAATGTTGGTGGCCCTCTCAAGTACAATAATGTTAATGAAAATGAAATACTCTATGGTAATGGAGGCTAAGCACCGAGTGGATATGGTAAGATGGAAACTCTCCCAATGTTAGGTTAGGGTTCCAATGAACATCTTCCTCTCCCATAACTATGTGCCCACATAGGATATTAGCTAGTGGAATTCACTTAAGCTAAAATGTTACCGGTTCTACCTTAGGCAAGTAGACCAACCCTTACGATGTGGGATAGTACATCGGATTCCATGATTTAGCTCTCATGGTCTATGTTGGTTAAACGCTTATTCCCATCATGTGAGATGTGCATTATGGTTTCTTGAGAAGTTCTATGAAGTGTGGGTGGTAGTATGGGATGCCATCCATGTATTGCACGAGTAGGCTTTGAGAGGGCTATAGTGAGTTCTATAATGTCTTAATGACTAATGAATGAAAGTGCTCTTAATGAAGCTAATGAAGAATGTTGACTTGCATGCTTAATGTGATGATGTATGCTATACTTGAATTGTATTATGAGTTACTTCCTTGTCATGACTTATGAAATGTTTATGTCTCTTATGTATGGGTATTGTGTAAAGATGGAAAGGATGAATGGTAAGTTCACTTTTGGTGGCCTTGATGTGGTACTTAATGTGGATGGTGGTATGAGACGCTATTCATACATTGCACATAGTATAGCTTGGGGTTGCTTGAGGTGAAAGCTTAATGTAATGAAATGTCTTATATTGTTGATTATATCCTAATGTGAAGAAATGACTTGTATGTTGGTTATGTGTGTATATTATGCCACTACTAAAAAAACAGTGAATACCGACCTAAAAATTTCCGACCTCAAATGGAGGTCGGTATTTACAAGTAGTCGGTTTTTATGCAAAATAAAGTGGGAAAACCAAATTCCGACCTCTGGAGGTCGGAATTTTTCCCAGAAAAATGAATTACAATAAAACCGACCTCTTGATGTCGGTATTAAACAAATAAATAAATAACAAAATTTTATTTTTTCTCAATTAAAAAAACAAAATTAATATTTTAGGTAATACCGACTTCCGTATGTCGGTAAAATTAAATAGTATGAAAAATAAATTAATATAAAATACCGACCTCATGAGGTCAGTATTTAATACCGACATCAAGAGGTCGGTTTTTATTGTAATTCATTTTTCTGGGAAAACTTCCGACCTCCTGAGGTCGGAATTTTTTCTCAATTAAATATTTTAGGTTTTGTGTAAAATAAAAAACAAAAAAAATTATAATACCGATAGTATGAAATAAAAATACCGACCTCATGAGGTCGGTATTTTTATTTCATCTAATTACTTAAAGCGACATCCGGAGGTTGGTATTTTTATTGCATCTAATTACTTTTAAAAGTGACATCCGGAAGTCAGTTTGTTTAAATGTTCCTACTAAATTTTCATTTTACACCTATAATTAATTGTTTACAATTTTGTATACTTTTATAAATAAAAAGTTTGAAATTACGTTGATATGAAATTTTTATGCAAAATAAAGCGAGAAAACCAAATTCCGACCTCAGGAGGTCAAAATTTTTCCCAGAAAATGAATTACAATAAAAATCGACCTCTTCATGTCGGTATTATTTTCTATTTTGATTTAATTTTATTTAAATCGTCTTCCAGAGGACGATTTTGTGTAAAATAAAAAACAAAAAAATTATAATACCGACTTCCGGAAGTCGGTAAAATTTAAATAGTATGTAATAAATTAATATTTTCAATTAAATTTAAATAAATCGTCCTCCGAATGATGGTTTTATACAAGTTAAAAAATAATTTAATATAAAATACCAACCTCCAGATGTCAATATTATTTAATTAACATGATTACTTTTATTTATCTTAAAATTTAATGTGATACCGACCTCATGACGTCGGTATTTTTTATTAAATCTAATTAATTTTAATAAAAGCGACATCCGGAGGTCGATTGTTTAAAATATTCCTATTAATAATCATAATTTTACTATTGTGCATAATACTAAAATTTCATTTTACACCTACAATTAATTGTTCAAAAAGTGTAACAATTTTGTATACTTTTATAAATAAAAAGTTAGAATTCGTGGAATAAATAAAAAAA
>NC_064284.1:60117647-60144025 GCF_019186545.1 Solanum stenotomum | reverse complement strand
ATATATATATATATATATATATATATATATATATATAATTGTATACTCCTCGAGTAGTTTAACAAATCAAGTCTTATATACTAGTGGTTTAGATATGAAATACATTATCAATTAAAGAAATACCGATGATCAATTCAAGGAGATTTATATATTAAATTTGATATTGATAAACTTTTGTTGATCAATAAAATTAAATTTATTCTAAAAAAATAATTAGGATTTATATAATTTAAATTTATAAAATTAACTTGATCGTTAAATTAAATTTATTAAATTTAATGTATTTCATATATATGTGTGTGTGTGTGTGTGTGTGTTTAATTAATAAAATCAACCTCAAGAGCTGAGTTTATATTAAAATAAATTAATAAATACCGACCTAAAGAGGTCGGTATATTTAAATTATTATTTTATTTAAATAATATCAACTTCATGATGTCGATATTTATTAAATATTGATAATTATTTTAAAAAATATCCCGTGGTCGGTAAATTAAACAATTCTCTTAAAAAAAGAATGATAATATCAAGTCTCACTCCTAAGTGAAGTCTCAAAACCTAAGTGTAGTCTCATTCCCCACCCCCGCCCCACCCCCGACCCACCCCCATCGGCGCCCATCCCCACTGTCCCTGACCGGCGCCACGCCACCATCCCCGACAGGCGCCACGCCACGCCACCATCGCAGCAGCAGAGGAAGGTCGCACCCAGCAGCAGGAGGTCGCGCCGCCACCATCCCTACCGACGCCACCTCCATATCAGCTTTCTCAGTTTGCGCCACCATTCCCGACCTTCTTACTCAAGGTGAATTTTTAGAACCTCCATAAAATATTACTTTTGTTTCTATTTAGTTGAAGTATCTCAAAATTAGAGTATTAATATACTTAGTTTTATTGATTGTTAGTTTGATTGATTGTTAGTAAGTGAATGATTTAGGGTTCTTGATTGTTAGTTTGAATTAGGGATTATTTGATTGTTAGTTTGTGTTTGTTGATTATGAATTGAAAATTTTAATGTTAGGGTTAGTTTGAATTAGGGTATCTTAGAATTTGTTTGAAATTCGGTATTTCTTGAGTTAATTAGTTTGATTTTGGAATTGTAAGATAAGATTGAATTAGGGTATTTAAGGAGTTGTTTGAATTTGGGTATTATTTGAGTTAGTTTGAATTATTATTGAGATTTTAGGACTAATAGTTTGAATTTGGGATTAGGAATAGCTAGCTAATTTGAATTTAGGATTTTAGCACTAGTTAGATTTTGGGATTTTAGGGATAGTTTGAATTTGTGATATTAAGATTAGTTTGAATTTTGAATTTAGGACTAGTTTGAATTATTATTGAGATTTTAGGACTACTAATATTTTGAATTTGGGATTTTAGCACTATAGTTTGATTTTTGAATTCTAGGAGTACTTACAATTTGTGATTTTAAGGCTAGTTTAAATTTGGAATTTAGGACTAATAGTTTGAATTATATTTGAAATTTTAGGACTAATTAATAGTTTGAAGTTGGGACACTAGCCAGCTAGTTTGAATTTAAAATTTTAGGGATTTGAATTACAACTTATAATTAATTATAACTTGAATTTACTATAAATTGAACTTAATTAGGAATATGAACTTGAAATTAGAACTTGACTTGGAACTAATTAGCTTGAATATATAACTAATTAAGTTTAGAAATTAGATATGAACTTGAATTGAAACTTGAACTTATTAAAACTTGAATATATATATATATATATATAACTAATATTCTTGGATATGAAGTAGGCAACTGAGGAAGCTCAACATCTAAAAAAGTTGATACAAGACTATGTTACTTCTTTCATCAAAGTTGGAGTTAAGGTTGGTGCTTCTAAATTTCCTAAGTTCAAGTACAATTGTTTTCAATAATGTGTTTGTATCCATCTAGTATTAATACTTAGCTTTAATTTTGTGATAATTTTTTTGTGTCCATCAAGTGTTTGTTAAGCATAAGTACCAACACTAGTTGATCCTATTGAAGATAAAATTGATTTTCTTGCAAGATTGATTTGTGTCCATCTAGTGTTGATATTAAGCTTTAATTTAGGAATAATGTGTTTGTTAAGCATAAGTACCAACTCTAGTTGATCCTATTGATAACAAAATTGATTTTCCTGCAAGATCGATTTGTGTCCATCTAGTGTTAATTTTAAGCTTTAATTTAGGAATACTGTGTTTATTAAGCATAAGTACCAACACTAGTTGATCCTATTGATGACAAAATTGATTTTCTTGCTAAATCGATTTGTGTCCATCTAGTGTTGACACTTAGCTTTAAATTTAGAAATAATATATTTGTTAAGCATAAGTACCAACACTATTTGATCCTATAGATGATAAAATTGATTTAGTTGTTGGATTTAGTTGTTTGAATTAAGTCAAAACTAAACTAGGTAAAGTTAAAAAGTTGTTATGTTGTTTAAATAAGTTAAAATAAATAACGTGGTTTAGTTAGTGAATTTAGTTGTTGGAATTAAGTCAAAACTAATGTAGTTAAAGTTAAAAAGTTAAGTTTGTTTAAATAAGTTAAAATAAATATTGTGGTTTAGTTGGTGGATTTAGTTGTTGGAATTAAGTCAAAACTAAACTAGTTAAAGTTGTTAAGTTGTTTAAATAGGTTAAAAAGTTGTTAAGTTGTTTAAATAAGTAAAAATAAATAATGTGGTTTAGTTAGTGAATGTAGTTGTTGGAATTAAGTCAAAACTAATGTAGTTAAAGTTAAAAAGTTGTTATTTTGTTTAAATAGGTTAAAATAAATACTGTGGTTTAGTTAGTGAATTTGGTTGTTGGAATTAAGTCAAAACTAAACTAGGTAAAGTTAAAATGTTAAGTTGTTTAAATAAGTTAAAATAAATATTGTGGTTTAGTTAGTGAATTTAGTTGTTGGAATTAAGTCAAAACTAATGTAGTTAAAGTTAAAAACTTGTTAAGTTGTTTAAATAAGTTAAAATAAATATTGTGGTTTAGTTAGTGAATTTAGTTGTCGGAATTAAGTCAAAACTAAACTAGTTAAAGTTAAAAAGTTGTTAAGTTGTTTGAATAAGTTAAAATAAATAATGTGGTTAGTTAGTGAATTTAGTTGTTGGAATTAAATCAAAACTAAACTAATTAAAGTTAAAAAGTTGTTAAGTTGTTTGAATAAGTTAAAATAAATATTGTGGTTTAGTTAGTGAATTTAGTTGTTGAAATTAAGTCAAAACTAAAGTAGTTAAAGTTAAAAAGTTGTTTAAATAAGTTAAAATAAATATTGTGATTTAGTTAGTGAATTTAGTTGTTGGAATTAAGTCAAACTAAACTAGTTAACGTTAAACAGTTGTTAAGTTGTTTAAATAAGTTAAAATAAATATTGTGGTTTAGTTAGTGAATTTAGTTGTTGGAATTAAGTCAAAACTAATGTAGTTAAAGTTAAAAAGTTGTTAAGTTGTTTAAATAAGTTAAAATAAATATTTTGGTTTAGTGAGTGAATTTAGTTGTTGGAATTAAGTCAAAACTAAACTAGTTAAAGTTAAAAAGTTGTTAAGTTGTTTAAATAAGTTAAAATAAATATTGTGGTTTAGTTAGTGAATTTAGTTGTTGGAATTAAGTCAAAACTAATGTAGTTAAAGTTAAAAAGTTGTTAAGTTTTGTAAATAAGTTAAAATAAATATAGTGGTTTAGTTAGTGAATATAGTTGTTGGAATTAAGTCAAAACTAAACTAGTTAAAGTTAAAAAGTTGTTAAGTTGTTTAAATAAGTTAAAATAAATATTGTGGTTTAGTTGGTGGATTTAGTTGTTGAAATTATATATCTAATATTAAACTTTACAGGAGCATTGGCAAGTCTAAAAGGGGTATTAAGAATAAACATAGGGTGGAGGGTTGTATGGTTCAAGTATATCTAGCTAAAGAAAGATCCCACTTTTGTTCTTACTTCTTTTATGATTATGTGTCGTGTTTGTGGAGTGCTGGTGAACCGATTAGAGGTTTAGTCTACGGCTATCCAGAAAAGGCGTATCAGAAGAAGAAGTCTTTGGTATTGTGGTTCATCATCCTCAAGCTTTGATGGCGGGGATAGAGAGACAATATCTGCAATGGAGAGTAAGATAGCTTATCTCAATGCCGAGCTTGCTGCTGTAGCCGAAAGAGAGAAGAAGAGAGAAGAAAGAGAGTAGAAGAGAGAAGAAAAAGAGAGGAAGAGAGAGGAGGAGATTGCGGCAGCAAAGGAGGTAGAGAACAAGAAGTATGCAACGCTTCAGCCCCAACTAACTTTTCTTTTTGAATCAGTATTTCTTCCTCCATGTCCGACCAACAGTGGTGGATCTGATCAGGAGGGTGATGAGAATGATATGTCTGATAAGGAAAGTGAGGGTGATGAGAATGGTAAGTCTGATAAGGAGAGTGAGGGTGATGAGGAGTAGTTGTATCTATTTGACATTTTAGATTTGATCGTATTTTAGTTTATTTTGAAGTTGTATGAAGTCTATTTTGAAATAGTTTAATGTATATGTTGAAAATATTGTGTTGTTTTGGTTGGATGAAGTTTATTTGGCTTTGGGTTGTTTTGGTATAAATATGCAGGTGGGTAACTAAAAATTGCAGCAATTTGTTGCCTGTTTTGTAGCAGAAAACTGACCTCCAGAGGTCAGAATTTCAAAAATAAAAAATAAAAATACCGACCTCCGGAGGTCAGAATTCCAAAACTAAAAGATAAAAATACCGACCTCCGGAGGTCAGAATTTTAAAAATACAAATATAAAAATACTGACCTTCGGAGGTCAGAATTTTAAAAATACAAAAACAAAAGTACCGACCTCCGGAGGTCAGAATTTCAAAAATACAAAAATAAAAATACCAACTTCCGGAGGTCAGAATTTCAACATTAAAAATAAAAATACGGACCTCTGGAGGTTAGAATTTCAACATTACAAAAATAAAAATATCGACCTACGGAGGTCAAAATTTCAACATTAAAAAAATAAAAATACCGACCTCCGGAGGTCAGAATCTCAAAAATAAGAATACCGACCTCCAGAGGTCAGAATCTCAAAAATGCAAAAATAAAAATACTGACCTCCAGAGGTCGGAATTTAAAAATTAACAAGACACAAATACCGACATCCGAATATCGGTATTTCAAAATATGAGAAATAAATATTCTGACATCAGGAAGTCGGAAATAATAATATATAAAACTGAGCTCAGGAAGTCGATAAATAAAATAATGAATTTTCCGACATAAAATAAAAACTGACCTCGAGAGGTCAGTAAATACTGACCTCCAAAGGTCGGTATTGAATAGCGACCAAGCTTTTTCCGACCTAAGCTGGGATGTCGGTTTTAGGTCCATATTTCAGGGAATACCGACCTTCGGATCGGTATTCACTATTTTTTTAGTAGTGTGCTTCTTATACTTATGTTCATGAAATTTTCTCAAATTGGCATAAAGCGTGACTTTCAAATAAAATGTCTGTTTTAAGCATGTTTTTGCATAGTCATCATACTTGGTACATTTTTGTGTGCTAACCCATATTTCTCTTATTTTACTAGAAGTGTAGGTTCCAACAAGTGAGTTGCTATCCGTCTACTTCAAGAGCTTGGATTGAGTTCTTCCACGGCTATTGGTATTCCTCATATGTTCGAGGACACATGCTTTATTGATATTCCTTTCTTTCATGTAATAGACATTTGTTAAACTTTCTATTGTAAAGGGGCTGTGACCCTACTTTTGTTTCAAGATATTGTTTTATATGGCCATGTGAGACAATAGACTTCTGCTGTTTTAAATGTTTTTATATTGTATGGATTTAAAAGAAAAGTTTTAATTCCGTACCATTTTCCTTTTATCGAATGTTATGAATATTATGAGGCTTGTATGAGACTTTTTGGAGTCTTGTACACCGTCTCGCTTCCGGGGTATAGGCTCAGGTCGTGGCAAACATGTGAAAATTACAAAAGTATACTACTTAAGACTTTTATTAACAAAATATGAATATACTTATATTTAATTACAAACTAAGTTTTAAAATTACATACATAACAAAACATTTAATTTTTGTATTTAATTTAATTTTGTTTTACATATTTTTCTCTCTCATACTATTAGTATTATGTGCCTTTTATGTGGAGTATAATTAGGATATTAATATTCGGAAAATATATTTGGCAGACACCTTTTTGGCACGAAATGGCACGAGCAGTAAATTTCAGGTAATATCGTAATTTTGCAGAAATGGAAAGGGTGATTGGGTAAATTCATTTATTTCTTGTACCCAAAGTACCCTCCAAAGTAAAACCACTTTGAATACTATTAAAACCATTACTTTTTGAAATTGAAACCACTTCTGAAAAGTATAACCTATACTCTTTCTTTTCAATTCACACTGCCCAAGAAATTTATATCAAGTCCTATACTCCATTGAGCTTTAGAGCATTATATTTCTATGGGTTCCGTATTTCTATTTCTACCAATTTCGTGGCCTTTCTACATTCTTCATTTTTAAAAGCGCTATATTTTCATTTTCTATCATAATTATCATTTGGAAAACTAAATCAATAGCAATACTATATTGAGTAAACTATATTTGTTCCAAACTTTAGGTCTTTATCAATTTTTTCTTCATTTACAATGCCCATCTATTTCTTTTATAATTGTCATTTCATGGGCAAGTACGTCTATGTATCAAATTCGAATATTCCAATCTTCTATATATTCAAGTTGGCAAGAATGTGCAAATTTGACCATTGAGTTAGCGGTAGTTTATACCGAAAATACAAGAACTATAGAAGATTGGAATATTCGAATTGATGGAGTGAAATTAAGCTACGAAACTACTGGGGAATCATGTTTTAATTCAGTGCATGTGGATGAAAAGAAATTGTTATCTAATGAACAAATTATAATTATTTTAGCAATGGTTTTTGTGGGTTTTGTTGTGGGAAAATCAACAGACATATTAATTTGTTAAGACGATTTTGTGATGTTATTTAATTTTGGATTCTATGTGTATTGGGATTGGGCTTTTTTTGTATTTGTCCTTATATTTTGATTTGGGCCTTTGTTTTCGATCTGTCTTTATATTGTGGATTGGGCCTGTCAACATAAGTACTTTTATTCACTAATTTAAAATAATTTAAAAAGAAGAAATAATAAATGTTTCGTGATTACAAACGAATGCTATTGCAGCGCGAAGGGTTAAAGCTTAAATGATTAGTCCATATGTCACGAGTTCGAGGCTAGGTTATAAGTACCCCCATTTTAGTTATATTCTTTTAAACAACTTTGTAGGTTTGAGTATTTAAATAATTTTAAATTTCTTATGTTTTTGGTAAAGAAGATTGTAAAAGTTTTTATTTGGATCCTTTTTACAAGAATTGATTATTCTTCATTAGTATAAGTCGAATCATTATGATGAAAATAAACGTAAAGGATATTATTATTATATGAGTTATGCTCCTTCACAAATACAGGTCAATTGAATGTGATGAATATAATCATGATCAAGTTATAATTGGGTATATACGTTAATACAATCAGTTATGGTACATGTCAACCTTTGATCAATTTATTTTCACATTTTAGGGATGATTAAACTATATTTATTGATAATATCTCATTTTTAAATTCCCTAGTGATATTCAATAAACAACTGATATGAAAGAGAGTAGATAAATTTTCTTTCGAAATTATGAACGAATTTGCAGCGCGAATGGTTAAAGCTTAAACGATTATTCTAATGCTCACGAGTTCNCCCCCCCCCCCCCCCCCCCCCGCCTTTTTTAAAAAAAAATATAGACCCTTTGAAGCTTTGAGGATTTAAATAATTTTTAATTTCATATTTTTTTGGTAAATAAGATTGTAAAAGTTTATATTTGGATTGTTTTTTACAACAATTGAAGATTTTTCATTAGTATAAGTCGAATCATTATGATGAAAATAAATGTGAAGGATATATTATTATATGAGTTATGCTCCTTCATAAATACAAGTCAATTGAATGTGGTGATATATGCATGATCAATATATAATTGGGTATATATCTTAATACAATTAGTTTTAGTACATGTCAAACTTTGATCAATTTAATTTCACATTTTAGTGGTGATTAGACTATATTTATTGATAATATCTCATTTTAAATTCTCTAGTGATATTCATTAAACAACTAATATGAAAGAGAGTAAATAAATTTCCATTCGTGATTATGAACGAATGCTATTGCAGCGCGAATGGTTAAAGCTTAAACGGTTAGTCTATAGGTCACGATTTCGAATCTAGGTTAGGTCCCCAATTTTAGTTATTTTTTTATTTTTTATTTAAAGATGAAGTTATTAGTTCAAAGAATAAAGAAGGCACCCGTTACTTCATTTTCTTTTATTGATTTAAGAAAAGTAAAAAAATAAAAAATGATACATTCATGATTATATGTATTAATAAATGTAGGGAATTTATTACATTAAGTTATCAAACCCGAATTATAACTTTGAACTCAATGATGTTCATAAATTGTGGCAAAATGTATTTATTATGCATTTAATAATGTGATCCAAAACTCATTCTTTTATTCTTCCCATAGTTAAGATATTTGAACTCAATGATCTTCATTAATTGAAAAATGGATGTTCACTGCATGTGGATTGTGGAATTGTAATGATGGCATCCTAAGAAAAATAATTGTTAAGATTAAAAAAGTTACTTATATGTTGATTTTATAATTTGAAAATTAGATACAAACAACTATTTATATGATATAAATAAATAACATAAAAATAAAAAAATACTAATATAATAAACTAAAACCTCACACATATTATGTTTTTCAAACTATTTTATTCTTAATATTTATTTGTCATTATATATTATTCTTATTATTTGTCATTAAATTATCTTAGAAGATAAATATTTCATTAAATAATTATTAAAAAAATTAAGTAATGGAAAGAGAGCACATAGTAGCTGTTTGGAACGAATACCTAGACAATTACACAATTCCCTTCATTAAATGATCGGATTTAGGGAACAACTTCCAGTGTATTGTCAATACCATTCATTTCCACTCATTGTTTTGGAGTGTAACGTGCGAGCGAAATAGTACTTCTCTACAAGTTTTACTCCGTTTAATATACTCTAATATTTTTCGTTTCCGCATAAAAAATGAAAAGTCACAATTTAAACTAAGTGTCACTACTTTAAAAGGGTTTCAAAGTTGCAACTCTCCATTACATTATTACTGTCATTTAAGAAGCCAAAGACTGAAAAATTTACGCAATTATTCACTTTGAATTGAAACTTGTTTGAATCCGAAAATCTACCTTCAATCAAAAAAATGAAGAGAGCGAAAAATTTACAGAATTATTTTGATTCCATTGATAGGGGTTTGGTTGAAGAGATTGTAGAAAGGGTGGCTTCATCATCATTCACATATTTAATAAATCTTCGACTATGGTATCTACCGAAATTTAAGTTAAATTATTTACTTTATTCTTTACTAACCCATCGATTTTGTAGTTGCAAGTTTCTTAATGATATAGGAAGCCAGCAATGGATATATGGGAAGCTGTCGCTGCAAGAGTTTCACATTAATCCATGGGTACGCTTAAGGAATGTCAGGAACATACCATTCAACGCTTTCATGGACAAAAGCATAGACTGTGGAAATACAAAAGCCAGGTATCGGAAAGGCATGGTAATAGTTTATTTTAATTTTGTTTGTATGTATTCGACTGCTTAATTCGTTCTAATTAATATATGTGTGTTTAGTTTAATTTTTTTTTCCAGAATAACTTTTTTAAAAATATAAATCCAGATGCTGCCCTAGAATTAATTCACAAAGATTCGAAAGGAGGACACGGCGCTGTAAAATATGCTTTTGGCATAATATCGATATGCTTAGGCGGTGTACATAAAGAACAAGGGGTAAAGACAATTGGCGAAATGAAGGTTACGAAAGAACAAAGAGAGATAACAAGGCAATATCGACGTAGATTTCAAGAAATGAAGGAATCTTATTTTGTGTTAAATCCTATATTTGATAATAAACCCCCGAGTTGTTGCACTATTAAGCATGTTCCTCTTGTTCGTAAGAGTGGCTGGGATAGTGCAGATGATGAGGAAGATGAGCATTGCTATGCATGTAGCAGTGGTGAAGAAATTAGGCAATTTGCTTACTATTACTAGTCATTATGCTTATAATGTATTATGTTTACTATGTTATTTTTTTGAAATCCATCCGTGGTAGCTCTTCAATTTCGCTCTTCATAAATCTTTGCATAGTATATACTCCAGTGTTTGCTAGATAATATGCTATTTCACTTCTCTATTACATTGTTGAAATCTTTGCAATTGTTTGTCAAGATCACTGATGCATAAGAGAGCTAAACATACAAAATATAGTTAATATTTAAAAATCAATTACAAAATGATCTAGTAGTAGCCAAACTTGGTAACTGTAACATCTCGCAACTAGAAAGAACTAGAAGGAGGTTTAAAATATGGAAATAGTTATTTTTGGAAAATATAAGGAAATCTGGAAAATTTTAAGCAAGTTAAAGTGAGTTTTTTGGTCAACTTCAAACGACCATAACTCCTAGCTTAGGATGAGTTAGGTGTAATTCCAAATATGGTTCGAAATCTCTTGGAATGATCTTTCCAACGCCGCTAAGTTTACGTGATTCCGAGTTCGTATGAATGAGTTATGCCCTTTGAAAGTTGGGCTGTTCGAATAAGGAAATGCCCAATCCGGATTTTTGGGCTGTTCGAATAAGGAAATGCCCAATCTGGATTTTTTCAAAGGTAGTTTGGTCTTTTCCTTACCCAATTAATTAAATCCGTTTTTAATAAAATAGTTGGGGTCAAAACTGAGTTAGTTCAGTTTAAACTTTTGAGAAATAGAGTTAGGGCTTTTGGAGAAAGAACGCAAGAGAAAGGAGAAGAGGAAAAGCAAGATTCGCCCAAGAACGATCAATTTTGGTTGCGGATTCACCAAGGATTCACCCTACAAGGTATGTGAGTCTTTCATAGAGTTGGGTTCGTTCACCCACGCGCCAAGCATGTTTATTTCAGCGAACTTCGTCCTAAAAGAGTTTGAAAGTTGATGTTCTTAATAGATATTCTTAAATTTGAATGTCGTTCTTAAATTGGGCTGAATTGAGGAGTTTGCGAGATCTTTATGTTGAGTCTTAGAGTTGTTTTTAGTTAGATTCTTGAGTACATAAACTGGGTATCTGAATCTAAAATGAATTTGAGAACAATAATCGAGTTTAGGCGAATTGGGGCTGGAAAACGAAGAAGGAAAAAGTCGAACAAGGAACAGGTTCCAGGTCCGCGTCGCGGACCTGTTCCTTCAGGGTGAAAAAGTTACTCCGCGTCGTGGTTAGGATGCAGACTCCTCTGTCTCAAATTTAATTTCACAACCTTTATTTAGAAACATCTCCGTATCGCGGACTTGTTCCAAGACGGTGATTTCGTGAACTTTACTCATGTTTAGCTATATAAAATCATTCCTAAAGAACATGAGATCTTTCCAAACACCAATTATAATCCTTGAATCCATAATTCAATTCAAGGATCAATTAAGAGTCAAGTCAAGAGCAGTTATGATCAAAGTCAAGAGAAGTCAAAAGTCTAGTAAGAGAAGTTCATTTCAAGTTTTTATAAGTCTTTTACAAACGTTTTAACTTTGTTTTAAGACTTAAGTTTTGAAGTTGAGTAAAGAGTAAGAGAAAAGATCCTTTTCTTTAAAATGATATATGAGAACTAAGTATTTCCAAGAGTAAATGTTTTCACATTTAAGGTGAGAGGAAACTGAGATTTCCAAAAGAGTTTTGAACAGCAAAAGGAACATTGATTCCAAGAGAGCTTTTTAAGCTAAGTTTGAGCAATTATCTCAAACCAGAGAAGAAGTTGTTTTAAAAACATATGAGCTAAGTATATTTTGGGAGTAGTATTGAGCACCGATATGGGGACGCGATTTCATATTAACTCAAGCCTCCATAAACCATGTAGCCATCATGGGCAGAAAAAAGATCATACTTTTAGATGATTCCTTAGTGCTTTTTAGCATAGACTAGTGGATCCACTTAGTAGTTCAAGTTCTATACCGATGGCAAGGTATAGGACGGTCCTTGGCAACGTGAGGTAAAACGTTGTACCATCACTTAGGCTCATAGTGATGGTTGTCAGTTAGGGAATCTCCCATAGAAGTTATATTATTTTCTAAATGAGTAAAGTTAAGTTTGTTATTGCTATATCTTTAATGAAATAAGATTGTTTTCAGTTGTTTTATAAGCTTTATATATATCACATGTGTTTTATTGCTTTATATTGAGATGAGTATCCATGAGTTGAGAAGAGCGAGGTAGGTGTTTCTTTCATAATCTCTTTCGAGCCTATGTTTGTTATCATTCCAACTCGCATACTCGTACATTCAATGTACTGATGCCAGTTGGCCTGCATCTTATTATGATGCAGATGCAGGTAACCAGGATCAGCATCCAGCGCCTTGTTGATCCATCTTGAGCATTCAGAGTCTATTGGTGAGCCTCCTTACATTCCGGAGGACTTTTTTATTTGCTTTTTAGTCTTTTAGATGTTAGGATGTTAGGATGATTGGGGGTCCTGTCCTGACACCCCTCTTTATTTTAGAGGCTTCATAGACACTAAGTAGTTCAATAGTCTTTGCGTTATCATTCTTATGTTAAAGACTTGGGTTGCCACTTTAGGCCAAGTTGAATGTTTAATCTTTAAAACATTCTCAGTTATTTTATTATTCAGTTTAGTTCAGTTCATTGATCATTATAGATATGAATATTGTCTTCCGCTGAGTTAAGTAAGCCAGGCCAAAGTTTCACTTAGGGCCAACAATGGTCTTCGAGTGCCAGTCCCGTAGAGGGCGTAGGCTCGGGGCGTGACAAACTTGGTATCAGAACCCAGAGTTCAAGAGTCCTAGGGAGTCTACGAAGCCGTGTCTATAGATGTCACTCCCCGAGTCTACACCTTAGGCAGGATTGGCACTTGAGAACCATTGCTGACCCCAAGCGAACCCTTGGCCTGACTTACTTAACTTAGCGGAAGACTACAAACATGATTACAATGATCAAATGAACTTACTTGAATAGCTTAATAGTATAACTTAGAATGTTAGAAGAATTAAACATTCAACTTGGCCAAAATGGCAACCCAAGTCTTAACATAATATAAAATGAGAAGACTAAAGAACTAATAATTGACTGTCTATGAAGCCTCTAAAACAACTGAGAGGGATGTTGAGACAAACTCCACAACATCCTAATGAACTAAAATAGAAAGCTAATAAAGGAGTCCTTCGGATGAAAGGAGGTTCACCACAGATTCGGAGTGCTCAAGCTGGATCAACGAGGCGCTAGATGCTGATCCTGGTTACCCGTGTCTGAATCATAAGATGATGTAGTCCAACTGGCATCAGTACATTGAATGTACAAGTATGCGAATTAGAATGCTAAATAATACATAGAGTTGAAAAGATTCTGAAAGAAACACTTACCTTGGTTCTTCTCAACTCATGAATAACTTAACTCAGAATAAAGCAATGAACATATGCAATATATGAGAAAGCTTTATAAAATAGTAAAAACAACTTAGTTCGTTAAAGGAAATGCAGTAACAAACTCAACTTTACTAATATAATAAAATAATATAGTTTCTGTGGGAGATTCTCTAACCGACAACCACCACTATGAGCCTAAGTGGTGATACAACATCTTTCCCACGTTGCCAGAACTTTCATATACTTTGCCGTCATATAGAACGATTAACTTAGTGGATCCACTAGCTTAACTTATGTGGTCATCTAAAAAGTATGACCCATTAATACCCATGATGGCTACATGGTTTATGGAGACTTGAGTTAATATGAACTCGCATCCCCATATCAGTGCTCAATTCTACTCCCAAAAATATACTTATCTCATGTGTTTTTAAAACAACTTCTTTCTTTGGTTTGAGATAATTACTCAAAACTTAGCTTAAAAGCTCTCTTGGAATCGATGTTCCCTTTTCTTGCTTAAATGTGAAAACATTTATAAACTCTTTGGGAATACTTAGTTCCCTAATAGCTTTTTGAGAAATGAACTCAACTCTTTACTCTTTGCTTAACTTGAAACTTTTAGTCTTAAAACAAAGTTAAAACATTTGTAAAACACTCTCGAAACTTTGATGACTTCACTTGACTTGACTCTTAACTTCACTTGATTTACTCTTAACTTTCCTTGAATTGAATTATGGATTCAAGGATTATGATTTGTGATAGGAAAGGTCTCTTGATGTTTAGGAATGATTTCGAATAGCTAAACTTGAGAAATGTTACAAAATCACCGTCTTGGAACAAGTCCGTGACGCGGAGGTGTTCCTAAATAATTATTCGCGAAATTAAATTTTGAGACATTGGAGTCCGCGTTCTCTCCACAACACGGAGTAGATTTTTGTTCACTGGGGGAACAAATCCGCGACGCGGACTTGTTTCATGAATCTTACTCGACTTTTTCCTTCTTCGTTTTTCAACCTCAAACCACCTGAATTCGATTATCTTCCTCAAATTTGTTTTAGCTCCCGATGCCCAACATGTATACTCAAGAAACTAACTCAAAGCAACCCTAAACTCAATGTAAGGATTTCATAAACTTCTCAATTCGTCCTAATTCGCTAACAACATTAGAATTCAAGAATATTTGTCAAGACATCAATTTTCCAACTCTTCTAGGACAAATCTCACTAAGTTAAACATGCTTGGCACGTGGGTGAATGAACCCAATGCTATGAGAGACTCACATACCTTGTAGGATCAATTCCTTGGCGAATCCACAACCAAAATCGACCGTTCTTGGCGAATCTTGCTTTTCCTCTTCTCCTTTCTCTTACGTTCTTTCTCCAAAAGCCCTAACTCTATTTTTCAACAGCGTAAACTGAACTAACTCAGTTTTGACCCCAGTTAATTTACTAAAATGGATTTAATTAATCGGGTAAGGAAAAGACCAAACTGCCCTTCAAAAATCCGGATTGGACATTTCCTTATCCAACAACCCAACTTCCGAAAGGAATAACTTACTCATACAATAGCGAAATCACGCAAACTCAGTGGCGTTGGAAAGATAATTCCAAGATATTTTCAACCATATCTGGAACTACACCTAACTCAGTTTGAGCTAGGAGTTATGGTTGTTTGAACTTGACCAAAAACTCACTTTAACGTACTTAAAATTTTCCAGATTTCCTCACACTTTCCAAAAATGACTATTTCCAAATTTTACACTTCTTTTCTAGTTATTTCAAATTGCGAGATGTTACAATATCTCCCCCTTGGGAACATTTGTCCTCGAATGAGATTACCCTTAATAGGCTAAGAGTGGTAACATCAAGTTCAACCATTCCAAAAGTAAATGCAAACAAACAACATGTTCACTCATAATTTAAAGAGCACTAAGAAGAAAATTAGTACTTTGATCTGCACTTTCTTCAGATTCAAAGAGATGTGGATATCTCTTCTTCATATCCTCTACATTTTCCCAAGTAGCTTCTTCAACAAATTGGTTCCTCCAAAGGACCTTGACTGATGCTACCTCTTTTGTTCTCAATTTGCGAACTTGACGATCTAGAATCTGGACAGGGATCTCCTCATAGGATAAGCTATCCTTGATCCCAATATTTTCAATTAGTATGATCAATGAAGGATCGCCCATGCACTTCTTCCACATGGAGATGTGAAATACCGGATAAACCGCTGCTAACTCCTGTGGTAGCTCCAACTCATAAGCTACATTGTCAATCCTCTTGGCTATGCGATAAGGTCCAATATAACGGGGAGTCGGGACTAAGCTTCCCCTTCTTACCAAACCTCATAACACCCTTCATGGGTGAAACTTTCAAATATACCCAATCATCTACTTCGAACTCTAACGCCCTTCTCCTAACATCAGTGTAGGATTTTGACGACTTTGTGCCGTTTTCAACCTTNCACCCTTCATGGGTGAAACTTTCAAATATACCCAATCATCTACTTCGAACTCTAACGCCCTTCTCCTAACATCAGTGTAGGATTTTGACGACTCTGTGCCGTTTTCAACCTTCCTTGAATCACTTTCACCTTCTCCATAGCTTGGTGAACTAAATCTGGTCCTATCAACCCTGCTTCACTAACTTCAAACCATCCAATATAAGATCTGCATCTTCTCCCATAAAGAGCTTCGTATGGAGCCATTTGGTTGCTAGCGTGGTAACTGTTGTTGTAAGGAAGCTCAATGAGAGGTAGGGGATCATCCCAATTCCCCTTGAAATTAAACACACAAGCCCTCAACATATCTTCTAATGTCTGAATAGTGCGCTCTGCTTGACCATTAGTCTGAGGATGAAAGACAGTACTTAAGTTCACCTTGGAACCCAACCCTTTCTGAAAAAGATTTCCAGAATTGTGCAGCAAATTGTGCACCTCTATTTGAAATAATGAAGACTCGGACTCCATGAAGTCTTACCATCTCTTGAATATATAACTTGGCATAATCTTCTATAGGTAGTCTTTACAGGCAGAAAATGGGCAGATTTTGTCATTCTGTCGACAATCACCCAAATAGAATCATGCTACCTGCGAGACCTTAGTAAACCTGTGATGAAGTCCATATTAATCATCTCCCACTTCCATTCTGGAAGTTCTATATTCTGCACCAAACCACCGGGACTTTGGTGCTCAACTTTCACTTGTTGGCAATTTGGATACTTAGCGACAAATTCATCACTGCCTTTCTTCATGCCATTCCACCAATAAACCTTTCTCAAGTCACGATACATCTTTGTGGAGCCCAAATAAATGGAATATCTGGAGCTATGAGCTTTATCCATGATCCTCTCTTGGAGTCCATCCACCATAGGTACACACAGTCTACCTTGATATCTCAAAACAACATCTCCCCTTTGTTCAAAAGCTAATACTTGTTGCTTATGAACATTTGACTTCAGTTCAAGCAAAATAGGGTCTTGGTCTTGCTTTTCTTTCACTTCTGACACTAATGATGACCCGGCCTCATTCGTCACCACTATTCCTCCTTCTGTGGAATCCATAAGTCTGACTCCCAGGCGTGCCAGTCAGTGCACATCTTTTGCTAACTCTCTCTTTCCTTCTTCAATAGAGGCATTGCTACCCATAGACAACCCGCTCAAGGAATTATCAACCACATTAGCCTTACCTGGGTGGTATAGAATACTCATGTCGTAGTTCTTGAGTAACTCTAGCCACTCTCTCTGTCTGAGTTTGAGCTCTTTCTGAGTGAACACATATTGAAGGCTCTTGTGATCGGTGAACACATCCACATGAACACCATACAAATAATGACGCCATATCTTCAAAGTGAAAACTACAACAGCCAACTCTAGATCATGGGTTGGATAATTCTTCTCATGAACTTTCAACTGTCTGGAGGCATAAGCTATAACTTTGCCATTCTGCATTAAGAAACAACCCAGACCAACTCTAGATGCATCACAATACACCACAAAACCTTGAGTACCTTCTGGTAAGGTCAAAATTGGGGCAGTAGTCAACCTTTTCTTCAATTCCTGGAAGCTTTTCTCAAAAGCTTCAGACTATTGAAACTTCACTATTTTCTGAGTCAACTTCGTCAAAGGAGACGAAATAGATGAGGACCCCTCTACAAACATTCTATAATGGCCAGCTAAACCCAAGAAACTCCTAATCTCAGTTGGAGATATGGGTCTAGGTTAATTCTGCACTGCCTCAATTTTCTGAGTATCAACTTTAACCCCATCACCAGAAACTATGTGGCCCAAGAATGCCACAGACTTAAGACAAAACTCACACTTAGAGAACTTGGCATACTACTCTTTATCTTTCAAAGTTTGAAGAACTATTTTGAGATGGTTAGCATGATCCTCTTCATTCCTTGAATATATTAGTATGTCATCAATGAAGACGATAACAAACATATCTAAATAAGGTTTGAAGACTATATTCATAAGGTCCATCAACACTGCTGGTGCATTAGTTAAACCGAACGACATGACCAAAAACTCATAATGACCATAACGGGTCTTGAATGCTGTCTTTGGAATATTGCATTCCCTTACTCTTAATTGATGATAGCCTGATCTGAGGTCAATTTTTGAGAAACAGGAAGCTCCCTGAAGCAGATCGAAAAGATCACCAATCCTCAGAAGAGGATACTTATTCTTGACGGTAACCTTGTTCAATTGGCAGTAATCTATACACATCATAAGAGAACCATCTTTCTTTCTCATAAAAAAGACCAGAGCGCCCCAAGGTGAGACACTTGGTCAAATGAAACCCTTATCTAGCAGATCTTTCAACTGCTCTTTCAACTCTTTCAACTCTGCTGGTGCCATTCTATATGGCGGAATAGAGATAGGACGAGTATCTGGAATGATTTCTATACTAAAGTCTATTTCTCTCTCAGGAGGGACTCCGGGTAGGTCATCTGGAAAGACTTCTGGAAACTCTTTTAGTGTAGGAACTGACTGAATGAGAGGTACCTCAACACTTGAGTCATTAACTTGGACTAAGTGATATATACAACCCTTTGAAACTAACTTTCTCGCCCTATTGTACGAAATGAAACGACCCTTAGGCATTGCTAAACTACTACAACACTCTATGACTGGATCATTAGGAGTCTGAAACTTGACAACTCGAGTTCTACAATCTATTGATGCATAACATGCATGAAGCTAGTCCATACATAGAATGACATCGAAATCCACCATGTCTAACTCAACTAAATCAGCCACAGTGTTTTTGTGATGGATGGAAATGACACAATCACAATAAACTCGCTCAGCTAGAATAGACTTACCAATAGGTGTAGAAACACTGAAGGGTTCACAAAGTTTCTCAGGAATAACTTCAAACAAATTTGCAACGTAAGGGGTTACAAAAGATAAACTTTCTCCTGGGTCTAGCAAAGCATAAACATCAAAAGCAAAAACTTTGATCATTCCAGTAACAACATCTGGAGAGTTCTCTTACTCTTGACGACTGGTGATCGCATAGAGGCGGTTTGTCCCTCCGCCAGTACCAGAAGTAGCTCCCCTAGGTGCAGCTCTGTCTGGTGGAGCAACTGATAGAGATTGGGTCCTATTGCCCTGATTTCCACTACCTTGCCTATTCTTTGGTAACTCTTTCAAGAAGTGACCTTCTTGTCCACACTTGAAGCAACCTGTCTGGCCCTCATGACATTTACCTGGGTGGGTTCTCCCACACTTAGCACATGCAGGAGCCCAATTACCTCCATGTGCCACAGTACCCTGAGACTGTGAAGGTCTAGCTTTGAAGTTCTGCGAATTCTGACCATTATACTCGACTCTGTTTTTGGGTGCAGGTGCACTAGAAGATGATGGAGCAGGTCCCTTTTGTCTTTGCTGAAAGGACGAACAGTTCACATTATCTTTTTGCTGCCCGGACTCATTTCCTGTCTTAGCTTTCTTATTTCTGAACTTGTAACGACCCTAAAAATGAACTAGTGAAACTAGAGCCTCACATGTGAGTTTGGAGTTGAGAACTTGATGAAGTGATGAGAAATGACCGTGACGTCCGGAAACTAATCATTTGAACTATTGAGTTGTAAGGGTCAACTTTAAATCGTCATCTCTTTTAGGTCAAAGTGAATTAGGTGGACCATTACCTATCCAATTAAAGGTCTCTGAGTCCTCTTTCCAACGCCACCGAGTTTGCCCTTTTTCAATCTCGGAGTAAAAAGTTATGCCCAAAATAGTGAAGCACTATCCAAAAGGACGAGTTTAGACGAGTTTAGTGAATACTTTTAAGTTTAACTTTGTGGGTCCTTAATTCTTTTCCTAAGTTGAGTTCCTATTATTCTTTGCCTTTCCTAGCAATTATAAAGCCCCTTTTTTTGACCAAAATTCTTCCATTTAAATCACTCCAATTAGGAAGAAAAAAAAGAAAACCTCCCTCTTTTAAAAAGGTTCTCTCTAGAACCCCATGGAAGCTCAAGGTGAAAGATGGAGCTAGGGTGGATGGTGGCTACTGATTTCTTCTCCAATTTCGTTTGGGTCTTGAAGATTAAGGTATGGGGACTCTTCATCTTTGATTCCTTCTTCAATCAAAGAGTCAATCCAAAAGATTTCAAAAGTTGTTCAAAAACTCAAAATCCTAATTTCGATTCTAGCATGGGTTCTTGCATTAAATGATTTTTAATGATGATTTATGTTATTATTGATGTTTATTGATGGTTTTATGAAATAAAATTCCATGAACCCATGTCTTTGCACGTTTCCTAAAGTTGGCTTATGAAGTGGGGTTATTGTTTAGGATTGAATGACGATAGAATTATGCTTAAATTGAGTTGAATAGTTGATTTCTATTATTATCTATGCTTATCTATTGTGAATTATTGGAGAGTTGAGGAATGGTGATTGTGGCCTTGGAAAAGGGTAAGTTGGCCTAACTTCCTTGTTAATGTAGAATTGATATAGAATTGTGATAGATTGATGTGCGATCCACTTATGGTGGAGGTGTCTACTTATGGAATGTATTATGATGATGGCCTTGAAGGCATTATATGAGTAATTGAAGTGTTGACATGATATCATATATGTGAATGCGATGCAAAGGATTGTGATGAGGTGTTTAGGTAATATTCTAATTGGAATTATGTATAACTTTAAAATGAGATGAGGGATATATATATAGGTGTATATGTATGCATTTTGGGCAGCACACAAATTTTTGGGCAGCACCTTTGAAGGACAGCTGCCCAAGGGATAAACAGCACTTGTTTGACTATATATTTTCACTCCTCCTTTAGTAATTTCGTTCCTTAAGCCATAGAACCTTAGAAACTTATCTAAATAGATTGTTCTTCAAAATCACAAGAGAAAACTTGGTTCTTTTGGCTGGAATTCGAGACGCACACTTCTTTTTGGTAAGTGACAAAATCTGTTTTTGAGCTGGGTAGTGTTTGGTATTTTATGCATATCTCTTGATGTAGAACTTAGTTTGCAGTGAAAAAATATGATTTGGAAAGCTAACTCGTATACCTACAACTCTTATGTTTATGTAAAATGCTAATTTAACTGTTATGGTTACGAAATATGGGACGCAACATAGGGGAAGTTCTGCCCAGATTTTGGAAATTGAAATCCTGCATGTGAGCTGTAGTGTTTTGAATATATCTTTTTGTACAAAATGTATTTTGTGGTGATTCTTGTTTGTTTCCAACCTTAAGAGATGTAGTTACATCTTTCATGAAGGTTATAAAGTCTAATTTTACCGTTTTCCTGTTCAAATCTAACTTGCGACTTGGGGTACCAGGCTGGACAGATTCACTGTTTGGGATCATAGTTGTATTTGTACATGCTAGACTTACTTGCGATGATGATCCTGTTTTACGTCGACATTACTGAGCTAATAGAAGTTAAATAAGTTATGTAATTATATTTTTAAGGTTATATATACTCATGTAAAAGCTGAGAACCTTGATATGTTGGTCGAGCTACGGTTTGAATTCTTGATGTTTTGTCGGACTGTTTCTATGCTAAAGCCCGAGCTTTGTGGATAAACTTGTACTTGTACT
This sequence comes from Solanum stenotomum, assembly GCF_019186545.1. Classification (NCBI taxonomy): domain Eukaryota; kingdom Viridiplantae; phylum Streptophyta; class Magnoliopsida; order Solanales; family Solanaceae; genus Solanum; species Solanum stenotomum. The sequence continues at coordinate 60,122,438 of NC_064284.1, read as the reverse complement.
CTTGTTATTTTCTTGTATATTTGAAGGGTTATCTTGATACCTTGGTTACTTTTGTCACTTGGCATTGTCATGTTGGTATCCTTTAAGGCATTAAAGATGCTTGTGTAACTCGCCCACTTGTACGGATTGTTTGATCACCTAGCACTCTTGTTAGGACCTTGTCCTTCTTGTGGTTGTGACTTTGTCATGCTTGACATGCCTCTTGATTCGGATCACTTGCCATCTTGACTCTGGATTTTTAGTCCGTCTTATGAATGGATGTTGTCCATTTTGAGTACGAACTAGAAAGCCATTTTTAATATGGTTCATGGTTCTCTTGATTATTGGGCTTTGACCCTTCTTGATACAGGGCGTCGACCCTTCTTGATACTTGCTTTTGCTTGGTGTGACGACATGATGTATATATTGGGCGAGTCTTGTTATTGAATCTCTTGGAAATTGGTGCTATGAACATTCTTGACACTTGGATCTTTAAGTGTAGAGCTTGATGCCCTTAATGTGAACTCTAGTTACTTGATAAGTTCTACACCGTGTAGGTAGTAGTATGGGATGCTACCTACTCATGACACGAGTAGCCTTTGAAGGTGCTAAAGTGAGTTCTCTAAGTCTATATGACTAAAGTGTGAAGTCCCTTAAATGCATGAATGTGTCCTAAATGACTTTAAAGAAGAATGCTGACTTATTGTCTAAATGATTTGTTGAATGAATAGCTTATGTTAATGAAGTGAGTTACTTGGTATGTTACCTTGAAGTATGATGGTTTTTGTCTATAGTAGCCTTGAGGAACACTTAGGTGTGTATGAAGAGGTTGTATGGGCGGCCATTTCATGTCTCACTCAAGTGTGTCTTAGGGTAACTTTAGATAAGGGTCCTTGGATGATGAAATGAGTTACGTGGTGAAAATGTTGTGTATGTCTATAATGTGGTTAATGTCTTATATGTTGGTTTTGTTCTATAATATGTCTAATATGTCAATGTTCATGAAGTTTTACTAAAATGGCATAAGGCATGACTTTCTACCAAATGTCCTTTTTAGCATGTTTTTGCATGGTTTCCATACTTAGTACTTAATTGTGCTAACCCCTTTCTTTCCTTTTGACTAAAGTGTAGGGATTTGGAGATGATGACATGTCATGGTTATTTGATAGGTTTCTAAGTGTTGAAGATGAAGACTTGGTGAGTCCTCATATATTCAAGGACAATACCCAATATGTTCTTTTATGTCTTGTAGTTTTGTTATAGTTTTGAGTGGGCTTAGTCCCAAGTTGTATTCAAGTATTAGATGGTTTTGAGACATCATGTATAAAGTCTAGAAAGTTTTCCGCTTGCTATTTCTTTTTTTTATGAAATGTTTTATTGGTAAAGAAAGTTTTTAATTCCTTATGGTTTTAGTATCATATGCAATGAATGATCCATGAGGCTTGTATTTGACCTCTTTGAGGTCGAATACGCCGGTTACGACTAGGGGGTGCTCTCGGGTCGTGACAGAACTCTTCCCTGCCCCTCAACTTCTCTTTCTCAACCTGCTACACATAAACCATCAATCTTGATATGTCTGTGTCCCCGATAAGCATTGCAACCCTTCCTTCCTTACTCGACAGATGAGACAACCCAGGAACAAACAAGCTTATTTTACTCCTCATGTCCTTAACCATCTCTGGAACACTTAGAGAATCCTGCTTATGTGTGAGGAACTCACGTACTTTGGCCTCTTTCAGTTCTCGGGGAAAGAACCGCCCCAAGAAAACCTCTTCAAAACATGCGCAACTCGCAGGTGGTGTATCCTCAGCTCTACCCCTTTTTCACTAATCAAACCAAGTCCTAGCAACATTCTTCAATTGATATGTAACTAGTTCAACTCGCTCATTATCTGCCACATGTATAACATCAAATACCTTTTTCAGTTCATCAATAAAGTTCTCTGGATCCTCAGTAGTGCTCGAACCCGTGAAACTTGGAGGGTTCATCCTCATGAACTCACAAATCCTTGAAGGGTCAGCCTCTTCTTGTCGAGCCCCTCTCTGCTGCCCGGCTTGGTTGGTCACAACCTGACTCAACATCTGGATAGCCTCACGGAACTCAGCATTGGTGACTTCGCCTTGAGGTTGCACCTTATGTGCATTTGGTAACTCTTGCTCCTCAACATTACACCTAGCAGGACGACCTCTGACAGCTCTTCGTGCAGGCATGATTATCTGAAAACACGAGCAAGCATGAATTAGAAGAAACTTTTTAGAGATCAAACTCTAATGCACGAAAAGAGTGTGAAAGATGTGAGAAATATTTCCTAAATGTTGCAGCCTCCTAATTATAGATGTGGCACCCTTCACACCGATAACTAGGAATCTACAGACACAGCTTCATAGACTCCCTAGGACTCTTAAACTCTGTGCTCTGATACCAAGTTTATTACGCCCTCGAGTCTACATCCTAGGCGGGATTGACACTCGAGAACCATTGTTGGCCCCAAGCGAACCCATGGCCTGACTTACTTAACTTAGCGGAAGACTACAAGCATGATTACAATGATCAAATGAACTTACTTGAATAGCTTAATAGTATAACTTAGAATGTTAGAAGAATTAAACATTCAACTTGGCCAAAATGGCAACCCAAGTCTTAACATAATATAAAATGAGAAGACTAAAGAACTAATAATTGACTGTCTATGAAGCCTCTAAAACAACTGAGAGGGATGTTGAGACAAACTCCACAACATCCTAATGAACTAAAATAGAAAGCTAATAAAGGAGTCCTTCGGATGCAAGAAGGTTCACCATAGATTCGGAGTGCTCAAGCTGGATCAACGAGGCGCTAGATGCTGATCCTGGTTACCTGTTTCTGAATCATAAGGTGAGGTAGTCCAACTGGCATCAGTACATTGAATGTACGAGTATGCGAATTAGAATGCTAAATAATACATATAGTTGAAAAGATTCTGAAAGAAACACTTACCTTGGCTCTTCTCCACTCATGAATAACTTAACTGTCACGACCCGGGAGTATCCCCAAGTCGTAACATGCGTATTCAACCTCTCGGAGGTCTCATACAAGCCCTTAGCATTCATCACATTAGATATGAAAAATAGTGCGGAATTAAAAACTCTTTAAATAAAATCCCATAAGACTCAAAGGTCACTTTTAAAAACATCATTCAAAAGTACACAAGCGGAATACTAAGTCTCTTAGCCATCTTAGACATAAACGTGAAAACATACTAGGGACACGGCCCTTTACAATCAAAAGAAGTCTATTAAGTCTATTACAAGAACCTTATCATAAAACTAGAATAGAAAAGTCTTGCCCTCGACATATGAGGACATACCACAAAATCTAGGAAGAACTTCAAATCCCAAGTTTACTACAAAACCCGCTCACTTGCCGGAACCTACACTTGTAGAAAATAGAGAAATATGGAATTAGCACAATTAAGTACTAAGTATGATGACCATGCAAAAACATACTAAAAAAGGACATTTATTCGAAATATGTGCTTTCATGCCATTTTTGATAAAACCTTCATATCACAATTATAAGAGACACATTTCAAGTCATCATCCACATATAAGACAATACCCACATAATAGTCATACTCAACTAGTACCAATGTACAATACATGAATATAATTGACAAGTATGCCTTTTCATCATTTCATGACCTCTATCTCAAGTTACCCAAAGCCACTCTTAAGTGAAACATGAAGTGACCGCCCATACAATCTCTTTATATACACCTAAGTGTTCCTAAGGGTTACCATAGATAAGGAATGTACCATTACAATATAACATGCTAAGTCAAAATTCTTTAATGAACCACTTTAGGAGACATTTAAGCACGTAAGGGGACTTTCACATAATAGTCGTTAGACTTAGGGAACTCACTTTAGTATCTTCAAAGCCTACTCGTGCCATGTGTAGATAGCATCCCATACTACTACCTACACATTGTAGAACCTATCTAATAACTAGAGTGCACATCCCACATGATGGGAATAGGCATAACCGACATAGACCATACTAGCTAGGTATGGAATCCGGAGTCTATCCTACTCCGTGGAGGTTGTTCTACTTGCCAAAGGTAGAACTAATAAGCAACCCATGTAGGCACATGGTTTAGGAGATGTCCAAGGAAGTTCATTGTGCCTAATCTCATACTCAACTAGGCCACCTTCCGAACCACATCCACTCGGTGCTAGCCTTGTTTCCCATAGAGTATTCAATCACATATGTACTTAGAGAGGGTTCCTTTTCTAGTTCAACCAACTCATAGTACCTCTTCCCAAGAAAGGCCCCATCTCTAAGTCATGGACAATCAAGGTTCATAAGGATAGCTCATTTGACTTTCTTAGATAAGGATTTTCATGCCGTTTCGGCTCCATCCATCTCTAAGTCTATCATTTCACTCAAGAAGGGAACTTCGCCCTAAGGCCCATCCTTCAAGGTTATACATTTACTTAGGAAAGCTAGACTTATGAAAGGGCACCATTTCTTAGTTTCGCCGATTCAAGTCTTGGCCTAGAATTCCTCTTTTAGAATTTATAGAAAGGGCACCATTTCTTAGTTCTAGCCCACTTCACACATTCATGCATTCAAGACTTTAAGTAACAAGGAGAGACACTTTAGTCTACCAACCAAGTCACAACATTATCATCTAAGGATACTTCATAATCCAACATCATTTCATATATACATCATGAGAAAAATCATACTTTAAATCACAATGCTATCCACTTGATATAGGATCATCACAAGATCACATAAACTCATTCACATCATACCTTCACACATAAA
>NC_064284.1:60115813-60116816 GCF_019186545.1 Solanum stenotomum | reverse complement strand
ACTCCTTGCCAACTGCCCAACTTTCAAAGGGCATAAATCACTCATACGAACTCGAAATCGAGCAAACTCGGTGGCGTTGGAAAGATCGTTCCAAGGGCTTTCCAAACATAACTAGAACTACTCCTGGATCATCCTGAACTAGGAGTTATGACTGCTCAAAGTTGGCCAAAAACTCACTGATTTCCCACACTTAACCAAATTTCTAGGTTTTGATCCTAGCTAATATCCAGATTCAGAACTTTTTTTTCCAAAAGTGACTACTTCCAATTTATGCTTAAACTTTAAAAATTCATACGTTAGGCTCTAGTTTCACCTATCTATTTTTAGGTTCGCTACATTATCCCCCACTTGGAAACATTCGTCCCCGAATGACACTTCAAAATATTAAGGGTAAAGACTTAAAACTAGCAGCCCACAACAATCTTACTATATCAATATAAAAACACTCATCAAGGAGGAAATATCAACTCCACATAAAAAGTCATTACAACACAACTTCATTCATATTTATGGAAATAGGAATCACACCTACAACTCAACATGCCTCAAATCTTTTCCGTTTCTCATTTATTTGGAGGAACTTCCTTCTCCATAGCACCTCATGCTCATAACAACATCAAAGAACACAATATGCAATTATCTCATTAAAACATAATCATGCCACATCAAGAAAACACTTAAGCATGCTCAACTAATCAACTCATGAAATATTTTAGCAACTCATCATATATGCATATAAACATGAGAGACACCATTATGAAAACTCATTTTCTCATTTAACAAGAATTCAACTTAAAGCATGCATCATTATAAGGAGAAATATAGAAACTCATTTTTTTTAATACACAAGACTCCAAAAACCATGCATCATGCTTCTACAATTCTATGACTCAAGCTTGATTAGGAATAGAAGAAAGAGACAAGAATTTCCAAACTCACCTCAACTCATCATTCAACATACTATCCCCCACTTAGGAGAAACCCATCTAAACCAACACAAAAG
>NC_064284.1:60076864-60114339 GCF_019186545.1 Solanum stenotomum | reverse complement strand
ACCCACTTCATAAGCAAATTTAGGAATTTAGGGAAAACATGGGTTCTTCAAGGAATTCCGTATGAAATCATCTTAAAAACATTAATCAAACATTAATTCATCAATATAATGGCTTAGAAAATGTTTTGCCAATGAACCCATGCTTAGATTAGAATTTGAGATTTTGTTCTTTGAAACACTTTTGATTGGACTCCTTGAAAGAAAGATTGATCAAGGATCAAGGGTCACCATACCTCTAAGTTGAAACCCACGAAAAATTGAAGAAGAAAGCACTCAAAACCTTCAACCCTAGCTCCAACTTCACCTTGGCCTTCAATGGTGTTCCGAAGAGAACCCTTCCTTACTCTTTTAAAATGGAATAAAATGATCCAAAATCAGCCTAACACAATAATATAACCTCAAAAGAAAAGATTTGTGAAAAGACCAAAATGCCCTTAAATTTCCGGACGGACTCCTTGCCAACTGCCCAACTTTCAAAGGGCATAACTCGCTCATACAAACTCGGAATCGAGCAAACTCGGTGGCGTTGGAAAGATCGTTCCAAGGGCTTTCCAAACATAACTGGAACTACTCCTGGATGATCCTGAACTAGGAGTTATGACTGCTCAAAGTTGGCCAAAAACTCACCGATTTTCACACTTGGCAGAATTTCTAGATTTTGAACTTAGCCAATTTCCAGATTCTGAACTGTTTTTTTTTTCAAAAGTGACTACTTCTAATTTATGCTTAAACTTTAAAAATTCATACGTTAGGCTCTAGTTTTACCTATCTATTTTTAGGGTCGCTACATTAACTCAGAATAAAGCAATGAACATATGCAATATATGAGAAAGCTTTATAAAACAGTAAAAACAACTTAGTTCGTTAAAGGAAATGCAGTAACAAACTCAACTTTACTAATATAATAAAATAATATAGTTTCTGTGGGAGATTCTCTAACCGACAACCACCACTATGAGCCTAAGTGGTGATACAACATCTTGCCCACGTTGCCAGAACTTTCATATACTTTGCCGTCATATAGAACGATTAACTTAGTGGATCCACTAGCTTAACTTATGTGGTCATCTAAAAAGTATGACCCATTAATACCCATGATGGCTACATGGTTTATGGAGACTTGAGTTAATATGAACTTGCATCCCCATATCAGTGCTTAATTCTACTCCCAAAAATATACTTATCTCATGTGTTTTTAAAACAACTTCTTTCTTTGGTTTGAGATAATTACTCAAAACTTAGCTTAAAAGCTCTCTTGGAATCGATGTTCCCTTTTCTTGCTCCAATGTGAAAAGATTTATAAACTCTTTGGGAATACTTAGTTCCCTAATAGCTTTTTGAGAAATGAACTCAACTCTTTACTCTTTGCTTAACTTGAAACTTTTAGTCTTAAAACAAAGTTAAAACATTTGTAATCTTGAAACTTTGATGACTTCACTTGACTTGACTCTTAACTTCACTTGAATTGACTCTTAACGTTCCTTGAATTGAATTATGGATTCAAGGATTATGATTTGTGATAGGAAAGGTCTCTTGATGTTTAGGAATGATTTCAAATAGCTAAACTTGAGAAAAGTTACGAAATCACCGTCTTGTAACAAGTCCGCGACGCGGAGGTGTTCCTAAATAATTATTCGCAAAATGTAAATTTGAGACAGTGGAGTCCGCGTCCCCTCCGCGACGCGGAGCAGATTTTTGTTCACTGGGGAATAAGTCCGCGATGCGGACTTGTTTCATGAACCTTACTCGACTTTTTCCTTTTTCATTTTTCAACCTCAAACCACCTAAATTCGATTATCTTCCTCAAATTCGTTTTAACTCCCGATGCCCAACATGTATATTCAAGAAACTAACTCAAAGCAACCCTATACTCAATGTAAGGATTTCATAAACTTCTCAATTCGTCCTAATTCACTAACAACATTCGAATTCAAGAATATTTGTCAAGAACATCAATTTTCCAACTCTTCTAGGACGAATCTCACTGAATTAAACATACTTGGCGCGTGGGTGAATGAACCTAACGCTATGAGAGACTCACATACCTTGTAGGATCAAGTCCTTGGCGAATCCACAACAAAAATCGATCGTTCTTGGCGACTCTTGCTTTTCCTCTTCTCCTTTCTCTTGCATTCTTTCTCCAAAAGCCCTATCTCTATTTTTCAAAAGCGTAAACTGAACTAACTCAGTTTTGACCCCACTTAATTTACTAAAACGGATTTAATTAATCGGGTAAGGAAAAGACCAAACTACCCTTCAAAAATCCGGATTGAACATTTCCTAATCCAACAATCCAACTTCCAAAAGGCATAAATCACTCATACGATAGAGAAATCAGGAAAACTCAGTGGTGTTGGAAACATCATTCCAAGAGCTTTCCAACCATATCTAGAACTACACCTAACTCAGTTTGAGCTAGGAGTTATGGTCGTTTGAAGTTGACCAAAAATTCACTTTAATGTACTTAAAATTTTCCAGATTTCCTTACACTTTCCAAAAATGACAATTTCCAGATTTTACACTTCTTTTCTAGTTATTTTAAATTGCGAGATGTTGCATTAGAGTCCTAGTTATCGGTGGGAAGTGCGCCACATCTATAATTAGAAGGCTGCAACACTTAGGAAATTATCTCACTTCTTTCACACTCGTTTCGTGCGTTAGAGTTTTATCTCTAAAAAGTTTCTTTTAATTTGTGCTTGCGCATGTTTTCAGATAATTATGCCTCCACGAAGAGCTGTCAGAGGTCATCCTGCGAGACGCAATGTTGAGGAACAAGAGTTACCCAATGCACATGAAGTGCAACCTCAAGGCGAAGTCACCAATGTTGAGTTCCGTGAGGCTATCCGAATGTTGAGGCAAGCTGTGACTAACCAGGTTGGGCAACAAAGAGGGTCTCGACAAGAAGAGGCTCACACTTGAAGGATTCGTGAGTTCTTGAGGATTAATCCTCCAAGTTTCGCTGGTTCCATCACTACTGAGGATCTAGAGAACTTCATTGAGGAACTGAAAAAGGTATTTGACATGATGCATGTTGCTGATACTGAGAGAGTTGAGCTAGCTGCATACCAGATGAAGAATGTTGCTAGGACCTGGTTTGATCAGTGGAAAAAGGCTAGAGCTGAGGATGCACCACCTACGAGTTGGGCCTGTTTTGAGGAAGCTTTCTTGGGCCGTTTCTTTCCTCAGGAACTGAAATAGGCCAAGGCACGTGAGTTCCTCACACTTAGGCAGGATTCTCTAAGTGTTCATGAATATGGGTTGAAGTTCACCCAACTATCCCGTTATGCTCCAGACTTGGTTAAGGACATGATAAGTAGAATGAGCTTCTTCGTTGTTGGGTTGGGCCGTCTATCAAGTAAAGAGGGCCGGGCAACAATGCTTATAGGGAAAATTGACATTTCGAGGTTGATGGTCTATATGCACTAGGTCGAGGAAGAAAAGCTTAGAGATAGAGAGGAGTTCAAGAATAAGAAAGCGAAGATAGGAAATGAGTCTGGGCAGCATAAGGGCAGTATGAATCGTTCGTCCTTTCAGAAGCGAAAGGGGCATGCACCATCATCTGCTAGTAAACCTGCACCTAAGAACAAAGGTGAGTATAATGGCCAGAATGCACAAAACTTCAGAGCTAGACCAGAACAGTCTCAAGGTAGTGTGGCACAATGAGGTAATTGGACTCCTGCATGTGGTAGATGTGGTAAAATCCACTCAGGTAAGTGTCGTGATGGCCAGACAGGTTGTTTCAAGTGCGGGCAAGAGGGACACTTCATGAAAGAGTGTCCTAAGAATAAGCCATGTAGTGAAAATCCATGCAATAGAGCCCAGTCTTCATCAGTTGCTCCACCAGACAGGGCTGCACCTAGAGAGGCTACTTCCGGTAATGGAGGAGGAGCAAACCGCCTATATGCAATCACTAGATGCTAAGAGCAAGAGAACTCTCCAGATGTTGTCACTAGTAAGATCAAAGTCTTTACTTTTGATGTTTATGCTTTGCTAGACTCAGGAGCAAGTTTATCTTTTGTAACCTCTTATGTTGCAAATAAGTTTGGAGTTATTCCTGAGAAACTTTGTGAACCCTTCAGTGTTTCTACACCTATTGGTGAGTCTATTCTAGCTGAGCGAGTTTATCGTGATTGTGTCATTTCCATCAATCACAAAGACACCATGGCTGATTTAGTTGAGTTAGACATGGTGGATTTCAATGTCATTCTAGGTATGGACTGGCTTTATTCCTGTTATGCATCAATAGTTTGTAGGACTTGAGTTGTCAAGTTTTAGATTCCTAATGAGCCAGTCATAGAGTGGAGTAGTAGTTCAGCAGTGCCTAAGGGTTGTTTCATTTCGTACCTTAAAGCGAGAAAGTTAGTTTCGAAGGGTTGTATCTATCACCTAGTCCGAGTTAATGAATCAAGTATTGAGGTACCTCACATTTAGTCGGTTCCTATAGTAAAAGAGTTTCCAGATGTCTTTCCTGATGACCTTCCTGGAGGCCCTCCTAAGAGAGAAATAGACTTCGGTATAGACATCATTCCAGATACTTGTCCTATCTCTATTTAGCCATACAAAATGGCACCAACAGAGTTGAAAGAGAAGTTAAATGATCTATTAGATAAGGGCTTCATTCGACCATATGTCTCACCTTAGAACGCTCTGGTCTTGTTTGTGAGAAAGAAAGACGGTTCCCTTATGATGGGTATAAATTACCGTCAGTTGAACAAGATTACCATCTAGAACAAGTATCCTCTTCCAAGGATTGATGAACTTTTCGATCAGCTTCAGGGTGCTTCTTGTTTCTCAAAAATCAACCTCAGATCAGGTTACCATTAGTTAAGAGTAAGGGAATGTGATATTCCAAAGACAACTTTCAGAGCCCTATTTGGTCATTATGGGTTCTTGGTCATGTCCTTTGGTTTGACCAATGCACCAGCAACGATCATGGATCTTATGAATATAGTCTTCAAACCTTATTTAGACATGTTTGTTATCGTCTTCATTGATGACATACTAATCTATTCAAGGAATGAAGAAGATCATGCTAGTCATCTCAGAATAGTTGTTCAGACTTTGAAAGATAGAGAGTTGTACGCCAAGTTCTCTAAGTGTGAGTTTTGGCTTGAGTCTGTGGCATTCTTAGGCCATATTGTGTTTGGAGAGGGAATTAAAGTTGATACTTAGAAAATTGAGGCAGTGCAGAATTGGCCTAGACCCACATTTCCAATTGATATTATGAGTTTCTTAGGTTTGGCTGGCTATTATAGAAGGTTTGTAGAGGGTTTTCAACCATTTCGTCCCGTTTGACGAAGTTGACTCAGAAAATAGTGAAGTTTCAATGGTCTGAAGCTTATGAGAAAAACTTTCAGGAATTGAAGAAAAGGTTGACTATTTCCCCAGTTTTAACTTTACCGGAAGGTACTTAAGGTTTTGTGGTGTATTGTAATGCATCTAGAGTTGGCTTGGGTTGTGTTTTAATGCAGAATGACAAAGTTATAGCTTATGCCTCCAGACAGTTGAACGTTTATGAGAAGAATTACCCAACCCATGATTTAGAATTGGCTGTTGTAGTATTCGCTTTGAAGATATGACGTTATTATTTGTATGGTGTTCATGTTGATGTATTCACTGATCACAAAAGTCTTCAATATGTGTTTACTCAGAATGAGCTCAATTTCACACAGAGGAGGTGGTTAGAATTACTCAAGGATTATGACATGAGTATTCTTTACCACCCAAGTAAGGCTAATGTCATTGCTGATGCTTTAAGCAGGTTGTCTATGGGTAGTACCGCTCATGTTGAAGAAGAAAGGAGAGAGCTAGCAAAATATGTGCATAGACTTGCACGCCTGACAGTCAGACTTATGGATTCCATAGAAGGAGGAGTAGTGGTGGTGAATGGGGTTGAGTCATCATTAGTGTCATAAGTAAAAGGCAAGCAAGAGCAAGGCCCTATTTTGCTTGGATTGAAGGCAAATATTCATAAGCAAAAAGTATTAGCTTTTGAATAAGGGGGAGATGGTGTATTGAGATATCAAGGTAGGTTGTGTGTACCTATGGTGGATGGGCTCCAAGAGAGGATCATGGAGGAAGCTCATAGCTCCAGATATTCCATTCATCTGGGTTCCACAAAGATATATCGTGATTTGAAAGAAGTGTATTGGTGGAATGGTATGAAGAAGAGCATTGCAAAATTTGTTGCTAAGTGTCCAAATTGCCATAAAGTTAAAGTAGAGCACCAAAGGCCCGGTGGTTTGGCTCAGAATATAGAACTTTCGGAATGGAAGTGGGAGATGATTAATATGGACTTCATCACAGGTTTACCAAGGTCTCGCAGGCAGCATGATTCTATTTGGGTGATTGTCGATAGAATGACAAAATCAGCCTATTTTCAACCGGTAAAGACTACTCATTCAACAGAAGATTATGCCAGGTTATATATTCAGGAGGTGGTAAGTCTTCATGGAGTTCTAGTCTCCATTATTTCAGATAGAGGTGCATAATTTATTACACAATTCTGGAAATCTTTTTAGAAAGGTTTGGGTTCAGAGGTGAACTTAAGTACTGCCTTTCATCCTCAGACTGACGGACAAGTAGAGCGCACTATTCAGACAATAGAAGATATGTTGAGGGCTTGTGTGATTGATTTCAAAAGGAATTAGGATGATCACCTACCTCTCATTGAATTTTCTTACAACAACAGTTATCACTCGAGCATCCAAATGGCTCCTTATGAAACTCTTTATGGGAGAAGATGCAGATCTCCTATTGGATAGTTTGGAGTTGGTGAAGCACGATTGATAGGACCAGATTTAGTTCACCAAGCTATGTAGAAGGTGAAAGTAACTCAAGAGAGATTGAAAACAGCACAGAGTCGTCAGAAATCCTACACATGCATAAGCATGTTCTTTGTTTGAAATTGCTTTTGGGATATTTGAACTTGATGTTACCACCCTTAGCCTAGTAAGAATAAATCTCATTCGAGGACAAATGTTCCCAAGGGGAAGATATTGTATCATCTCACAACTAGAAAGAACTAGAAGGAAGTTTAAAATCTGGAAATAGTTATTTTTGGAAAGTATAAGGAAATCTGGAAAATTTTAAGTAAGTTAAAGTGAGTTTTTGGTCAACTTCAAACGACCATAACTCCTAGCTCAGGATGATTTAGGTGTAGTTCCAGATATGGTTGAAAATCTCTTGTAATGATCTTTCCAACGCCACTAAGTTTACACGATTCCAAGTTAGTATGAGTGATTTATACCCTTTGGAAGTTGGGCTGTTCGAATAAGGAAATGCCCAATCCGGAATTTTTGAAGGGTAGTTTGGTCTTTTCCATACCCAATTAATTAAATTCATTTTCAATAGAATAGTTGGGGTCAAAACTGAGTTAGTTCAGTTTACACTTTTGAGAAATAGAGTTAGGAATTTTGGAGAAAGAACGCAAGAGAAAGGAGAAGAGGAAAAACAAGATTCGCCAAAGAACGATCGATTTTGGTTGCGGATTCGCCAAGGAATTGACCCTACAAGGTATGTGAGTCTTTCATAACGTTGGGTTTGTTCACTCACGCACCAAGCATGTTTATGAAGGTAGATTTTCGAATTCAAACTAGTAACAATTTGATAAAGCATGCTGTGAGTATTGTGTGTGTTATACCTGGAATAATGACATGTGTCTATTCTTGTGATTTCAACATCTGTCTTTTCTTCTTCTTCTTGTTATATCTTTTTTTTTTAAAAATAATTTATCCAAAAAAAAAAGTGAAAAATACTAGTAGTACTGTAATATTTAAAATTAAAACAGTGAAAAGTGAAATTGATAAAATATATTTTGTTTCGTTAATATAAACGAATGCTATTGTAGTGCGAATGGTTAAAGCTTAAATGATTAGTCTATAGGTCACGTGTTCGAATCTAGGTTTAGGTTCCCACTTTTTTTAATTAGACTCTTTGTAGGTTTGAGGATTTAAATATTTGTAAATTTCTTATGTTTTTGGGTAAAGAAGATTGTAAAAGTTTTTATTTGTATTCTTTTTACAATATGTGATGATTTTTCATTATTAAGTTGAATCATTATGATGAAAGTAAACGTAAAGGACATATTATTATATGAGTGATCCTCCTTCACAATTACAACTCAATTGAATGTGATGAATATAATCATGATCAAGATATAATTGGGTATTATATCTTTAATAGAATGAGTTATGGTACATGTCAACCTTTGATCAATTTATTTTCACATTTTAGGGTTTTTAGACTATATTTATTGATAATATGTCATTTTAAAATTGCCTAGTGATATTCATTAAACAACTGATATTAAAACGAATACATAAATTTCCTTTCGCTATTATTAATGAATGTTATTGCAGCGAATGGTTAAAGCTAACGTTTAGTCGATAGGTCACTATTTCGAATCTAGGTTAGGTCCCCACATTTTTTTTTTGTAAAAATAAAATTAACATTTATATTATGAGAAACTAATTTTTAACAACGGCCTTTTAACAAACGTAACATTTTATTTTCTCTTAACTAAGAAGAGTGAAAGAAAATTCAACTCATCAAATCAAATCTTTTCAAAATTCTAGGTGTACTCAAGTAGTTTTCTTACACTTGAACAATCAATAATACCATTCCGTCGGTTCCCGTTCGTTATATTTTATTTTTCGACTAGGAATTTTTCATATACGAATAAATTTATTTTCCATGAAATTAATAATTAAAGGTCTGAAATAATTGATGAGGAAAAATTATTAAATGATTAAATTAATTAATTAAATTTTATTTTCTAACCTTCTAATAAAATTGATTAATTAATGGATTTGGCTTAAAAAAGAAGAGTGAAAGAAAATTCAACTCATCGAATCAAATCTTTTCAAAATGCTAGGTGTACTCAAGTAGTTCTCTTAGGCTTGAACAACTAATCCATTCCGTCGATTCCCGTTCGTTATATTTTATTTTTCGACTAGGAATTTTTCATATAAGAATAAATTTATTTTCCATGAAATTAATAATTAAAGGACTGAAATAATTGATGAGGAAAAATTATTAAATGATTAAATTAATTAATTAAATTTTATTTTCTAACCTTCTAATAAATTGATTAATTAATGGATTTGGCTTAAAAAAGAAGAGTGAAAGAAAATTCAACTCATCAAATCAAATCTTTTCAAAATGCTAGGTGTACTCAAGTAGTTTTCTCTTAGGCTTGAACAACTAATCCATTCCGTCGGTTCCTGTTCGTTATATTATTTTTTTTCGACTAATTTTTTTTTATAAGAATAAATTTATTTTCCATGAAATTAATAATTAAAGGTCTGAAATAATTAATACTTAACATAAAAATATTAATGATTAAATTAATTAGTTGAATTTTATTTTTTTACCTTCTAAAAAATTGATTAATTAATGGATTTAGCTTAAAAAGAAGAGTGAAAGAAAATTCAGCTCGTCAAATCAAATATTTTCAACAAGTTGTAGGTATACTCAAGTAGTTTTAATTAGATGAACAACAACAATAATCCCATTCACTCTTTTTGATTCCTTCTCTATTATTTTTCGAGTAACAACTTTTGTAGAGGAATTATCTAGTGAAATTTGTAAAAATAATATTAAAATATTAGTGATTAAATTAATTAATAAATTTTTATTTTCTTATCTTCGAATAAAACTGATTAATTAATTGTTTTGACTTAAAAAAGAAAAGAGTGAAATAATTAAAGTTATGATCACACTAATTTGCAAAGTTACTTGGATAATATTTGCACACTTAGAGAACACCACATTACTATACTAATTTTACCATTTGCTCCCAACCAAGTTTCTCTTGGAGCCAAACCGGTCACATTTGGCTCCAATATTTTGACTATAAATAAAGACTCCCGCTAATTGTATTTCTCACACCCAAAACATTTCAAAGAATCACTTTACACTAACTGTGATAAAATATGGAAAACTACCAAACTCCTGATAACAAATGAAGGGCAATTTCATTCCCAACCTCTTCGGAGGTTGTGAAAAAATTATATTACCTTAAACGCGACTCGTGCGAGAAGATGGAGGAAGAAGTGGCGGAGTTATCAGATGGAAAGGAAATAGGTGGGTAGAAATGATGTTATTAATAGATGATCCACCCCTCACCAAAACCTTCGAGATATACGAGAAGGTGGTGGCCAAATCACCCAACGGTTTCACTGTTAGTCTCGATGGAGTTCATGAAATAACTCCCGCAGTTGGAGAGGTAAATTCGGTTGATGGTTGGTTCCAGGCGAAGAGGGGTTGCGAAAGAAATCTGCAGTTGTAGGTTATTTGGTAGAGCATAAGGATGCTGGATAAGGTCCGTTTCAGATGGTTTCTAATTTCACTTTTTTTTAATCTTGTTTTTATTTTCTTTACACCCGTTGCCTAATGCATGATGCATGGGTGGAGTGGATTTCCGGGTGGAGTATGTAAATGTTTTTTTGTTTTCTTTTAATAATAAAAAAAACATTTTCACCTTCTAGGTTAGGGTATACATTTACTAATAAAATTGAACATAGATACATTTGAATATAAACAATGACGAACCAAAATAACATTAAAAAACACAGAAAAAAGACATATAAAATTTCCTAGGCAATGTTAACCACCATAAAACCATGTAATTTCTTCATCAGTACTACAACCGTAACAATAGTCACCTACCTCATATTGATCACTATCCAAGACCATTTTGTGATAAGCAAATGGATGTTTATTTGTGAAACAAGGACTGGATTTTTCAATAAATAAACTATTCAAAATCCACGTTACGCTTAACAATTGTCGAAGACGATTTCGACAATGCATTGTTAGTCTTCTTTGCTATTGCGTTAGTTTCATCTTCCCAATAGTGTTTATCCCATCTCACCTATATTCACCGCCTATGGATATTGAGAATATAGCCAAAGCGTATGATGCAGTGGCGTGACCTGCTTTTGATGCTTTCTCCAGTAATGGTATTGTAGCATCTGAATCTTCATAGCTGAAAAACAACTTCTAAAATACAAACACATATCCATTAGTTTAGAACGAATTAAAGGAATCGAATACATCATAAAGTAATTTAATTAATGTTATTACCACGCCTTTTCTATACATGGCTTCTGTATTTCCACAATCGATGCACACGCTCATGAAAGAATCGTATGTTTTGAACATTTTTTATGTTCGGCGCATCAATATCTTAAGCGGAACATCGTCCAACGAGAGTTTCTTGTAAACCCACCGTTCACATCCTATTTCATTAAATAACTTGCAATTGGAAAATATCTATAGGTTATTAAATGTGAATGTAAACAATTGATTTCGTTGAAAAATCTATATACCTCAGTCTTAGATTTATTAAATTTTGCATGAGGCTGAAGCCACCCTTTCTACAATTGCATCAAGCAGACCCTTATCAAAGGATGCAAAAGAAGAACATATCCTCTTCATTTCATTAATTGAAGGATGATTTTCATGTTCTAAGATGTTACAATGCAAAGTGGTGATGTTTGCCAAATTACATTTATAAAGGCGAAAATATTGAGTGTTACCACTATCAAAGAATTTATATTTTTTGTTCCCAACAATTTTTACCTCAACATAATTTCACATAACCAAACCCATCACATAATTGAGTGAACTTGTTGTGAATGAGGATAGCATAGAGGCTAGCCAAGCTGTTGGGCCTGGGACCAAACAACAAAGAGGCCCAAGAATTAGACAACCTAAAAATAGATTTTCTTGGGATCCAGGTTGAGTAGAGTTTAAATGGTTTTCGTCTGTGGTTAGAGAGGAATATGCGTATTACATTGTCACTTTGATCTTAAGAATATAAATTTCAAATATTCATATCCCTATATAATTAACCATTAATGATGAAAATTCACTTAAAAAATCTAAATATAAGATGTACGATTACAAATTACATGAATATTCTAATTAATTCTACCACCACCTTGACCACCTCTACCAGCCCTTCTACTAGCACCCCGTCTCCCACCACCCCTCCGACCTTGGCTAGTCTCACCACTTGAGATGCATCATAATATGTTCTAGTCCACCTTCCACCACCTGTAACATCTCGCAACTATAAAGAACTAGAAAGAAGTTTAAAAATCTGGAAAAAATTATTTTTGGAAGGTACAAGGAAATCTGGAAAATTGTAAGCAAGTTAAAGTTGAGTTTTGGTCAACTTTAGATGGCCATAGCTACTAGCTCAGGAGGAGTTAGGTGTAGTTCCAGATATGGTTGGAAAGCCCTTGGAATGATTTTTCCAACGCCGCCAAGTTTGTGCGATTCTGAGTTCGTATGAGCAAGTTATGCCCTTCGGAAGTTGGGTTGTTGGATTAAGGAAATGTCCAATCCGGAAATATAAGGGGTATTTTAGTCTTTTCACTGTCCTATTATTTTAATCCGATTTTATTAGTTTAATATGAGTCAATTCAGGAGTTAGTCAGTTTTAGAACTTGGGATTTTGCGCTAGGGCTAAGGAGAAAGGAGAAGAGAAAAGAAGAATGAGAAAAGGGTAAATTCATCATGATCGATCAAGGAACTTGGTGTTTTGCCAAGGATTTACTTCTATCAGGTATGTAAGGCTCTCATAACGTTGGGATCGTTCTCCCACGTGCTAAGCATATTTATTTCACTTTGGATTCGTCCTAAAAACATTTGAATATTGATGATTTTGATACCTATTCTTGAATTCATATATTGTTCTTGAATTTGACTGAGTTAGGAAGTTCTTGAGTTCCTTACGTCGCATTATAGGGTCATTTCGAGTTAGGTTCTTAGGTATATTTGTTGGGTATCTGTATCTAAAAATAATTTGAGAAAAAGAACCGAGTTTGGGTGAATTGGGGTTGGAAAACGAAGAAGAAATTTCGTAAGACGAAATTAAAGGGTGGCCGTGCGTCACGCGCCTAGTGCCCAAATTTGATCATTTCAGCTTCGCGTTGAGGAGATGACACGAGGTGTTCTGCCTCAAAAGACGTTTTCGGAACCAAAATTAAATTATGCCTCCGCGTCGCGGATCCATTTTCAAATATTGATTTTTGGTCTTTTCTCATGTTTAACTATCTAGAATCATTCCTAAACATCATGAGATATTTCCAGCCATAAATCTTAATCCTTGAATCCATAATTCAATTCAAGGATCAGTTAATAGTCAAGTCAAGAGCAGTTAAGGTCAAAGTCAAGTCAAGAGCAGTTAAGGTCAAAGTCAAAAGAA
This sequence comes from Solanum stenotomum, assembly GCF_019186545.1. NCBI lineage: Eukaryota > Viridiplantae > Streptophyta > Magnoliopsida > Solanales > Solanaceae > Solanum > Solanum stenotomum. Next base: position 60,101,120 of record NC_064284.1, on the reverse strand, counting down.
TTCAATAGTCAAGTTAAGATGAGTTCTAAAAGTTTTCAAAAGTCTTTCACAAATGTTTTAACTTTGTTTAAAGACATAAGCTTCGAGTTCAGCAAGAATGTAAAGTTGAAGTTCTTTTCTTCAAAGAAGTACATAGGGACTATGTATTCCCAAAAAATTTAAAAATGTTTTCACATTTTAAATAAGAGCGGAAACTGAGATTTGCAAAGAGCTTTCAGGCTAGTTTTCAGAAAAGAGTAATAGCTTTCTAAATAAAGCAAGCAGGGAAACTAAGATCTCTAAGATAGCCTTTGAGCTAATTTTTTGAGCACTAATCTCAAATCACAGAAGAAGTATGTTTCTAAAACATAAGAGCCAACATATTTTGGGAGTAGTATTGAGCACCGAATTGGGGACGAGCATGAGTTTTGATAACTCACGTCACCATAGAACCATGTAGCCAGCATGAGTAGAAAATGGTCATACGTTTTAGATGAATCCTTTTCGAAATAGACTAGTGGATCCATTAGGCAGTTCAGATTTTATACCTTTGGCCGGGTATAGGATGCACTGGCAGTGTGAGGTAGATCGTTGTATCATCACTATAGCTCTTATGTTATGGTTGCCGGTTAGAGAAACTCGCACAGAATGTTATTGTATTTTTATATACATCAAGTATTGTATTTTTACATACATTTCAGAGTTATGTTGTATCCTTGTATATACACAGAGTTGACATCATGTTTTTAAACAACTTTTCTTTATATTGCACTTGTTTTAAACTTCTTTATATTGAAATGAGTTCAGTTAAGTATTCATGAGTTGAGAAGACCCAAGGTAAGTGTTTCTTTCAGATTCCCTTTCAAGCCTATGCTGTTTTAGCATTCCAACTTGCATACTCGTACATTCAATGTATTGATGCCAGTTGGCCTGCATCGTCTTATGATGCAGATACAGGTATCTAGGATCGGCATTCCAGCACACCGTTGATCCAGTGAGCAGTTCAGAGTCAGTCAGTGAGCCTCCTTGCATTTCGGAGGATCTATTTTCATTGCTTTCTAGTTTAGTCTATTAGGATGTTGTGGGTTTGTCCCAACATCCATCTCAGTTGTTTTAGAGGCTTCATAGACAGACAATCAGTTAGTTATTTCAGTTGTCTTTACTTTTCACTTCTTATGTTAAAGAATTGAGTTTGCCTAAATGGCCAGTTGAATGTTCCTTTATGACATTCTAGCTCATTCATAAATGTTTATGTGATAAGTTAAGTCTTCTGCTGAGTTAGTAAGCCAGGCCAAGGGTTCGCTTGGGGCGATCAATAGTCTTTGAGTGCCTGTCCCACCCAGGGTATAGGCTTGGGGTGTGACAAACTTGGTATTAGAGCACAAAGTTCAAGAGTCTTAGGGACACTATGAAGCCGTGTTTGTAGAGTCCTATTTATCGGTGTGAAGCGCGCCACATCTATAATTAGGAGGCTATAACATTTAGGAAAATTTCTCACTTTTTTCACACTCATTTCGTGCGTTAGAGTTTGATCTCTATAAAGTTTCCCTCTAATTCGTGCTTGCGCGTGCTTTTCAGATAATCATGCGTCCACAAAGAGGACGCATAAAGAGCTGTCAGAGGACATCTGCTTGGCGTAATGTTGAGGAGCAAGAGTTACCTAATGCACCTAAAGTGCAACCGCAAGGCGAAGTTACTAATGCTGAGTTCAGATAGGCAATTAGGATGCTGAGTCAAGTTGTGACTAACCAGGTTGGTCAGCAAAGAGGAGCTCGACAAGAAGAGGCTGACACTTTGAGGATTCATGAGTTCTTGAGGATGAATCCTCCAAGTTTCACTGGTTCGAGCACTGTAGAGGATCCAAAGAACTACATTGATGAACTGAAAAAGGTATTCGATGTGATGCATATTGCTGATACTGAGAGAGTTGAGCTAGCTGCATATCAGATGAAGGATGCTGCTAGGACTAGGTTTGATCAGTGGAAAGGGGGTAAAGCTGATGATGCACCACCTGCGAGTTGGACATGTTTTGTAGAGACTTTCTTGGGGCATTTCTTTCCCCGGTCTTCTTCAGTTGCTCCACCAGACAGAGATGAATCTAGATGAGCTACTTCCGGTACTGGCGGAGGGACAAACCGCTTATATTCTATCACTAGTCGCCAAGAGCAAGAGGATTCGCTAGATGTTGTCACTAATATGATTCAAGTATTTGACTTTACTTTTTATGCCTTTCTAGATCCAGGAGCGAGTTTATCTTTTGTAACTCCATATGTTGCTATGAACTTTGATATTATTCCTAAGAAACTTAGTGAACCATTTAGTGTCTCTACGCCTGTTGGTGAGTCTATTCTAGTAGAGAGAGTCTATCGTGATTGTCCCATTTCTGTCAATCACAAGAGTACTATGGCTGATTTAATTAAGTTAGACATGGTAGATTTTTGATGTCATTCTTGGTATGGACTGGCTTCATGCCTGTTATGCCTCAGTTGATTGTAGAACTCGAGCAATCAAGTTTCAGTTTCCAAATGAGCCAGTCTTAGAGTGGAAAAATAGTTCAGTAGTGCCTAGAGGTTGTTTCATTTCGTATCTTAAGGCAAGGAAATTAGTTTCTAAGGGGTGTGTCTATCACTTAGTCCGAGTTAATGACTCAAGTGTCGAGGTACCTCCTATTCAGTCAGTTCCAGTAGTAAAACAGTTTTCAAAAGTCTTTCCTGATGATCTTCCCAGAGTCCTTCCTTTCTGAGAGAGATAGATTTCGGTATAGATCTACTTTCAGATACTCGTCCTATATCTATTCATCCATACAGAATGGCACCAGTAGAGTTGAAAGAGGATCTTTTAGATAAGGGCTTCATTCGACCAAATGTCTCACCTTGGGGCGCTCCAGTTTTATTTGTGGGAAAGAAGGATGGTTCCCTTCGGATGTGTATAGACTATCGTCAGTTGAACAAGGTTACCATCAAGAATAAGTATCCTCTTCCAAGAATTGATGATCTTTTTTATCAGCTTCAGGGCGCTTCCTGTTTCTCAAAAATTGACCTCAGATTAGGTTATCATCAGTTAAGAGTAAGGGAGTGTGATATTCCAAAGACAACTTTCAGGACCCGTTATGGTCACTATGAGTTTATGGTCATGTCGTTTCGTTTAACCAATACACCAGCAGCGTTCATGGACTTGATGAATAGAGTCTTCAAACCTTATTTAGACATGTTTGTCATCGTCTTCATTGATGACATACTAATCTATTCCAGGAATGAAGAAGATCATGCTAGTCATCTCAGAATAGTTCTTCAGATTTTGAAAGATAAGAAGTTATATGCTAAATTCTCTAAGTGTGAATTTTGGCTTGAGTCTGTGGCATTCTTAGACCATATTGTGTCTGGAGAAGGATTTAGAGTTAATACTCAGAAAATTGAGGTAGTGCAGAATTGGCCTAGACCCACATCTCCAACTGATATTAGGAGTTTCTTGGGTTTGGCTGGCTATTATAGAAGGTTTGTAGAGGGTTTTTCATCTATTTCGTCCCCTTTGACGAAGTTGACCCAGAAGACAGTGAAATTCTAATGGTCTGAAGCTTGGGAGAAAAGCTTTCAGGAATTGAAGAAGAGGTTGACTACTGCTCCAGTTTTGACCTTACCAGAAAGTACTCAAGGTGTTGTGGTGTATTGTGATGTAGCTAGAGTTGGTTTGGGTTGTGTCTTAATGCAAAAATGGCAAAGTTATAGCTTATGCCTCCAGACAGTTGAAAGTTCATGAGAAGAACTACCCAACCCATGACTTACAGTTGGCTGCTGTAGTGTTGGCTTTGAAGATGTGGCGTCATTACTTATATGGTGTTCATGTTGATATATTCACTGATCACAAAAGCCTTCAATATGTGTTCACTCAGAGAGAGCTTAATCTCAGACAAAGAAGGTGGTTAGAGTTACTCAAGGATTATGAGAGTATTCTTTATCACCCAGGTAAGGCTAATGTTGTTGTTGATGCCTTGAGTAGGTTTTCTATGGGTATTACCGCCCATGTTGAGGAAGAAAAGAGAGAGTTAGCAAAAGATGTACAAAGGCTTGCACGCTTAGGAGTCCGACTTATGGATTCCACATAAGGAGGAATAGTGGTGACGAATGGGGTTGAATCTTCACTAGTGTCAGAAGTGAAAGAAAAGCAAGACCAAGATCCCATTTTGCTAGACTTAAAAAGGCAAATGTTCATAAGCAAAGAGTATTAGCTTTTGAACAAGGGGGAGATGGTGTATTGAGATATCAAGGTAGATTATGCATACTTATGGTGGATGGACTCCAAAAGAGGATCATGGAGGAGGCTCATAGCTTCAGATATTTCATTCATCCGGGTTCCACAAAAATGTATCACGATTTGAGAGAAGTGTATTGGTGGAATGGCATAAAGAAGGGCATTGCAGAGGTTGTTACTAAGTGTCCAACTTGCCAGCAAGTGAAGGTTGAGCACCAAAGGCCCGGTGGTTTGGCGCAGAATATAGAACTTCCAAAATGAAAGTGGGAGATGATTAATATTGACTTCATCATAGGTTTACCAAGGTCTTGTAGACAACACGATTCTATTTGGGTGATTGTCGATAGAATGACAAAATCATCCCATTTTCTGCCGGTAAAGACTACCCATTCAGTAGAAGATTATGTCAGGTTATATATTCAAGAGGTGGTAAGACTTCATGGAGTCCCAGTCTCTATTATTTCAGATAGAGGTGCACAATTTACTGCACAGTTCTGGAAATCTTTTCAGAAAGGCTTGGGTTCAAAGGTGAACTTAAGTACTGCCTTTCATCCTCAGACTAATGGGCAAGCAGAGCGCACTATTCAAACTTTAGAAGATATGTTGAGGGCTTGTGTGATTGATTTCAAAGGGAATTGTGATGATCACCTACCTCTCATTGAGTTTGCTTACAATAACAGTTACCACGCTAGCATCCAAATGGCTCTATATGAAGCTCTTTATGGGAGAAGATGCAGATCTTCTATTGGATGGTTTGAAGTTTGTGAAGCAGGGTTGATAGGACCAAATTTAGTACACCAAGCTATGGAGAAGGTGAAATTGATTCAAGAGAGGTTGAAAACGGCTCAGAGGCGTCAAAAATCCTACACTGATGTTAGGAAAAGGGCGTTAGAGTTCGAAATAGATGATTGGGTATATTTGAAAGTTTTACCCATGAAGGGTGTTATGAGGTTTGGTAAGAAGGGGAAGCTTAGTCCCCGGTAAATTGGACCTTATCGCATAGCCAAGAGGATTGGCAGTGTAGATTATGAGTTGGAGCTACCACTAGAGTTAGGAGCGGTTCATTCGGTATTTCACATCTCCATGTTGAAGAATTGCATGGGCGATCCTTCATTGATCATACCAACTAAAAATATTGGGATCAAGGATAGCTTATCGTATGAGGAAATTCCTGTTCAGATCCTAGATCGCCAAGTTCGCAAGTTCAGAACAAAGGAGGTAGCATCAGTCAAAGTCCTTTCGACGAACCAATTTGTTGAGGAAGCGACTTGGGAAGCTGAGGAAGATATGAAGAAGAGATATCCCCATCTCTTCGAATCCAGAGAAAATGCAGACCAAGGTACTAATTTTCTCCTTAGTACTATCTAAATTATGAGTAAGCATGTCATTTGTCGCACTTGCTTGTTGGGTGTTTGAACTTGATGTCACTACCCTTAACTTAGTAAGAGTACATCTCATTCGAGGACGCATTTTCCCAAGGGGGAGATATTGTAACAATGCGCAACTAGAAAGAAGTTTTAAAATCTGGAAATAGTTATTTTTGGAAGGTATAAGGAAATCTGGAAAATTGTAAGTAAGTTAAAGTTGAGTTTTGGTCAACTTTAGATGGAAATAACTACTAGCTCAGGAGGATTTAAGTGTAGTTCAAGATATGGTTGGAAAGCACTTGGAATGATCTTTCCAACGCCGCCAAGTTTGTGCGATTCCGAGTTCGTATAAGCAAGTTATGCCATTTGGAAGTTGGGCTGTTGGATTAAGAAAATATCCAATCCAGAAATATAAGGGGTATTTTAGTCTTTTCACTGCCCTATTATTTTAATCCGATTTTAGGACTTTAATATGGGTCACTTCAGGACTTAGTCAGTTTTAGAACTTGGGATTTCGCGCTAGGGCTAAGGAGAAAGGAGAAGAGAAAAGAAGAAGGAGAAAAGGGCAAATTCATCAAAATCGATCAAGGAACTTGGTGTTTCGCCAAGGATTTACTTCTATCAGGTATGTGAGGCTCTCATAACATTGGGATTCGTTTGGATCGCCAAGGATTTTCTTCTCCCACGTGCCAAGCATATTTATTTCAGTTTGGATTCGTCCTAAAAACATTTGTATATTTATGATCTTGATACCTATTCTTGAATTCATATATTGTTCTTGAATTTGAATGAGTTAGGGAAGTTCCTGAGTTCGTTACGTCGCATTATAGGGTCGTTTCAAGTTAGGTTCTTAGGTACATTTGCTGGGTATCTGTATCTAAAAGTAATTTGAGGAAAAGAACCGAGTTTGGGTGAATTGGGGTTGGAAATAGAAGAAGAAATTTCGTCTGATGAAATTAAGGTGTGGCCGTGCGTCGCGCACCTAGTGCCCAAATTTAATCATTTCAGCTTCGCATTGCGGAGCTGACACGAGGTGTTCTGCCTCAAAAGACGTTTTTGAAACCAAAATTAAATTATGCCTACGCATCGCGGATCCACTTTGAAATATTTATTTTTGGTCTTTTCTTATGTTTAACTATCTAGAATCATTCCTAAACATCATGAGATCTTTCCAGCCATAAATCTTAATCCTTGAATCCATAATTCAATTCAAGGATCAGTTAAGAGTCAAGTCAAGAGCAGTTAAGGTCAAAGTCAAGTCAAGTCAAAAGCAGTTAAGGTCAAAGTCAAGAGAAGTCAAGAGTCAAGTTAAGATGAGTTCTTAAAGTTTTCAAAAGTCTTTCACAAATGTTTTAACTTTGTTTTAAGACTTAAGCTTCGAGTTCAGTAAGGAAGTAAAGTTGAATTTCTTTTCTTCAAAGAAGTATATGGGGACTATGTATTCCCAAAGAAATTTAAAAATGTTTTCACATTTTAAATAAGAGCAAAAACTGAAATTTCCTAAGAGCTTTCGGGCTAGTTTTCAGAAAAGACTAATAGCTTTCTAAATGAAGCAAGCAGGGAAACTGGGATTTCCAAGATAGCCTTCGAGCTACGTTTTTGAGCACTAGTCTCAAATCACAGAAGAAGTATGTTTTTAAAACATAAGAGTCAGTATATTTTGGGAGTAGTATTGAGCATCGAATTGGGGACGAGCATGAGTTTAGATAACTCACGTCACCATATAACTATGTAGCCAGCATGGGTAGAAAAGGCTCATACTTTTTAGATGAATCCTTTTCGAAATAGACTTGTGGATCCATTAGGCAGTTCAGGTTCTATACCTTTGGTTGAGTATAGAATGCGCTGGCAGCATGAGGTAGATCATTGTATCATCACTATAGCTCTTATGTGATGGTTGTCAGTTAGAGAAATTTCCACATAAGTTATTGTATTTTTATATACATCAGTTATTGTATTTTTACATACATTTTAGAGTTATGTTGTATCCTCGTATATACACAGAGTTGACATCATGTTTTTAAACAACTTTTCTTTATATTGCACTTGTTTTAAACTGCTTTATATTGAAATGAGTTTCGTTAAGTATTCATGAGTTGAGAAGACCCAAGGTAAGTGTTTCTTTCAGATTCTCTTTCAAGCCTTTGTTGTTTTAGCATTCCAACTCGCATACTCGTACATTCAATGTACTGATGCCAGTTGGCCTGCATTGTCTTAAGATGCAGACACAGGTAACTAGGATCGGCAATCCAGCGCACCGTTGATCCAATGAGCAGTTCAGAGTCATTCGGTAAGCCTCCTTATATTCCGGAGGATCTATTTTCATTGCTTTCTAGTTTAGTCCATTAGAATGTTGTGGGGTTTGTCCCAACATCCATCTTATTTGTTTTAGAGGCTTCATAGACAGAGAGTCAGTTAGTTATTTCAGTTGTCTTTACTTTTCAATTCTTATGTTAAAGACTTGAGTTTGCCTAAATGGCCGTTTGAATGTTCCTTTATGACATTCTAGTTCCCTCATAAATGTTTATGCGATGAGTTAAGTCTTCCACCGAGTTAGTAAGCCAGGCCAAGGGTTCGCTTGGGGCCAGCAATGGTCTTCGAGTGCCAGTCCCGCCCAGGGTGTAGGCTCGAGGCGTGACACCACCTCTCTTACATCTTTTAATCTGAGGCCTTCCACATGTTCACACTTCCCTCAGATTCCTAATGAATCTTACGTCATCATCCGAGTCTGGATCACCAATGCTAGGGACTGCCATTTCGTCATTCCAATCAGAATATGCATTGAAACTACCTTTCAAAACATTTTTGAAATCCAGATATTTGGCGTTGTTGTCCAACACAACATCACAATTCCTATCAAACCATTTCTTCAAGGAATTATACTTCTTGTACTCATCCGTCATTGATGGATAACCTCATTGAAAGAATTTTCCTTTGTATGGATGAATTACATCTCTTCTCCACCAGCGTAGAATATATCTGTCGTGAATTTTTTTAATATTACAATGAGACGTAGTCTTTAAAATGTGGCAGTAGACAACACCTTTACTTTGGGAGTTCTTGCAATTGCAATCCAGATATTGGTTGGCAGGCGATATTCAACAGTGTAAACAAATTGATTTCCTTGAAAATCACTAGATAAATATGGAATAATCTGTTACACTGTACTTCTCCACTCCCTCCACGGCATTGAAGTCAGGGTGTCTTTCAATTTTACAGTGGTACAACCGCTTCATATGCTCTGCTACAAAGGTATCGTAAATAGATCGAGTATAATGGGTTTGAAGATTCATATCCCAATCAAAACCACAAGTAGGCGCTGCATGCATTTTCTGTGAGTCAGATTTTGCTTGGAGTTCCTTCTCATATTTAAATCGCAAGGCTAACTCATATTGCTCAACGAACTGCTTTAGAGAGCTTCGTTCGGAGATATAGCCATCAAAAAATGCATGCATTGACTCACTTGTTTGGGTGGACATCATGCCTGCCCAAAAATAGTACTTCAAGAAGACTGAGACCCATTTTTCCTTTTCAGAGTATAGATTACGAAACCATAGTCTATCCTGAAGCTCGTATTTTTGAATGAATGCAGCCCATTTTCCCTCAAATTCGTGGATAATGTTGCTGTTATAGACTATTGATTTAAATTCGGCCTTGGCAATTTTAAAGTCCAACATACCCTTAAGCTTTGCAGGGATCTTTGTCATGATGTGCCAAATACAGTATCTATGGATTGTGTCTGCAAGTATCCTTGCAATTGCTGCCTTGATAATCTCACATTGATCAGTGAGGATAGCCGTTGGAGGTACATTGCCCATTGCTGCCAGCCAGGTCGAGAAAACCAATTTGTATGTCTCAATATCCTCACTTGCGAGCAAAGCACAACCCGAAAGAATAGATTGTTTGTGTTAATTCACACCAACAAACGATGGAAAGGGCATGTGCCATTGATTCACCAAGTAGGTTGTATTGAAACAAACAACATCACTAAATTACCGATACACATACTTGTAATGTGTGTGAACCCACACAACGTTGCGAAGTCTAGCAGCATTATCCGTGCCAATTACATAAAAAAATTCATCGTCCTTCATCTGCATTGAAGCAAAGAATTTCTGTATCGCCGCAGCATCGCAAGCCAATGTCCTCATCCTCTGTTGTTGAAGAATGTAGTTTTGACAATCTTTCGGGGTGCATCCCATTTTATTAGGACCACCTGCTTGTACTTCCAAAAGTCTAATTCTTTTCGCAGGTCTAATTTCTGCGATGTCATGGGCTTCAAGGCTTCTCTTTAATGCCTTACTTATCTTCCCGTGGCAACTAAAAAAATGTGACAAAGATGGTAGCAAATCATGGTTGTGCTCGGACGTAACACTTGTAACCCGACATGAACCATCAGCCAACACAACACAATTAAGTTTACATTTGCAATCAACCCTTTTACTTGAATTCTTAGTGGTTGATTTTCTACTCTTATCACAAGCAAATGAGACATACCTAGCATATTCACAACCTCTCTTTTTTTTGAACACTTTTTAACAACTCCAAAACCTTTTAAACGATTATATTCTTTATAAAATGTAAAAAGAGTTTCAATACTACCAAAGACCATACCTATAACAGGGCCTTCTATATGTTGTTGGTTTGATAAATTATCAGCATTGGTTGTATCTTTGTGTTCATCCCATTATTCATCAGCTTCATATTCCTCTTGCTCCGGTTGATTCATTTCTTCAAAAAGCAAGTAAATAAGATCTTTATCATCACTGTGCAAATATGATCCAGGCCCATCGTATGCACCATCAGAATCTTCATTATGTTTAGCATTTTGGGACAACAAACTAGCATCCTCAACTAACCCCAAAACATTATTCAATACTTGGTTTAATTGACTATTCTGACTATTCGGATCCATTTTGTTAAAATTATATAACTCCAACAATAAAATAAAATCTTGAACAACAAATGGATCAATAAAATAAAATTAGAACTAATGAGTGAAGTGCAGGAGATAAAATGAGTAAAGTAAGAGAGAGAGTAAATAAGAAAGAAAAAAGTCAAAGGCGGTTTTCTTTTTTGGAGGGAAATTTAGGCGGTTTTGGAGCCAAAGGGCTATTTTGGTCATTTACACATGTCGTGCCAATTCCTGCCAATAATATGTCCCAGCCATTTAGCACTACACATTAATATTGATCAAATATTCTCTCTCCTAATATAGATTCAAATACACACGTTTCATTAATTTTATTTTTTCCCTTTTTTACGCTTAGTGGACCTTTTTGGGATCATAACTAGTTTATTCCTTTTTTGATAAAGCTGTTTTTTTTTTTACCAAGAAAGGTGGTGTACATACCAAACCTTACACCATATACACCATATTTATGTACCAATAGGTAATCAACATGTTCATCATCAGTAGTACCAAGTAAATCAATTGCGATTGACACCAAGAAAATCAATATTACAACAAACATGCAGTCCAACATTTTGATAATTTAAAAACGTTCACTTTCACCAAATCAATTACCAAAACATATATTATCACTAAATATATTTGTATTTCGATTGTCAAAACCCTAAAAAAAACCAAAGAATTAATAAAAAGATAAATCTGAACACGAAACTGGTTAATAACATATTCAACATATATTACACCATTAATTAAATAACTAAACGACTCATAGTACTCACAACGTAACCATCAAGTTTTCAATATATTTGCAACGTTGTTTTGTCCCTTGTAATACAAAATCAAATACCAATCACAGTACTCACAACGTAACCATCAAGTTTTCAATAACAAAAAAGAATTAAAAAAATATCAATTAAATATTGAAGTATCACTAATACTTGATGCGTCCCAACGTCCTTTATGGTGAATTAGGGTTGAATAATTGTTGGTATTCATGATTGAAGTGGATCAGAAATCAACAGAAAGAGAGTTCTATATTTGTTAAGAAACCTTTTGTTGATAGGAAAGAATATTTAAAACCAATTTGAGCAAATCATGGAAGGAAAAAGATTTGAGAAATATTGGGAAATCGTGGAGCCACTAATCAGCCAATTTTTATTTTTTTTACTTTTTTACTTTTTTTTTACTAGTAAAACATAACTTTGAAAAAAAATATTGATATATATAGGCGAAAAAAATTTGTTATATAGTGGTAATTAAGGTACTTAATTTGTATAGTTAAGTTTCTTTTCCCTAACTTTTTTATTTGGTCATGAGATGATGTGAATATCCAATGAGAAAGGGTGGATGCAAAATTTGAATTTTATGGATTCAATTAGGATAGTAATTAATTGATCTTTGAATTCAATTTTTGTATAAATTTAGTGGATTTGTTGTCTCATATATAAGATTCGGGCCAAAATTATTAGGTTTTGTGAAAATTATCTTATTAGACATACACCCATACCATAAATGCTAATTCCACATATATTTTCAAATAATTACATATCCTACCATTAATTAAGAGCTTCTTATCATATATTGAGGAAAATACACCTAGATACATATGTTTTTTCTACTAGATACACTAAAATAGGGAGGGAGGTGAACGAGATGAGGAGGGAGGCGAACGAGATAGTCATGTATCCCAGATACATGTGAATCCCAGACACCTCAAAACTACTAAACTGAAGACAAGAGTGGAGTCCTCTGGAATACAAGGAAGGCTTACCAAGCTAACAAGAAGTGCAAAGTGATCTCAACAGAGCATCTGCTGATGATCCTGAACACCTATATCTACATCATGAAAAGATGCAGGTCGAATGACATCATCACTTGAATGTACGAGTATGTAATATAGCTGATGAAATAAATAAATGAACTGAAGAAGCTGAAATAAGATACTAAATTGAACTAAGGAAATAAAAGAGTGAAATCATTTGAACTTTACCAATATAATCAAAGTACACTTTTAACTCTATTTGGGAGATTCTCTAACTGACAACCATCACTATAAGCAACGTGATGATACAACGTCTTGTCTGCGCTACCAAAACTATTCTATACCATGTCGGGATATAGAACATCTCAACTAATTAGTGAATCCATTAAAGCTCTTCTCGAAAGCAATAACGAGTCATCTAAAAAGTACGATATTTTATCCATGTTGGCTACATGATTTATGAGGAATGTAAGTTGTTTGAACTCATCCCCATATCGATGCTGAATACTACTCCTAATAAGTATATACTCATGCTCAAATGTATAAAACATAGTACTCTTTATTGATTTTAGGTAATTACTCAAAATATCCGCTTTAAAGAGGTAACTTCTCTAAAATATCTCCGAACTCATTAACTAATTTAGAAATCAAAGTATTTCTTTTATCAATGTAAGAAGTGATATCATTGTAAATACTTAGTTCCCTTATACTCTTACTCAATTCATATTTGAAAACTTTTTCTTAAAGCTCATCTTTTGCTCTCCTCATAAATCAATTTAAAGACAACATTTATTTTGAAAAGATTCTCAAATTTAACTGAACAACAGGGTTCATGCTGAAATATAGAGATGAACAAATAACATCGAGGATCTCAATACAATGATAAATAACTTAATACCTAGGAATTAATAGCTCATAACTCAACAATATAACTCGTCTCAAGAGTACTCAAAATTGACTCTTTTATTGATTTAGACATATGTAGGGTGTGAGGATGAACTAGTCCAACACTATGATAGCTTTACACACCTGATTATGAAGCTATTAGACTGAACACTTTGGTGGATACTTCATTTATCTTGAGTTTAAGGAAGAACATTAGCTTTCTTGGAGGAAATCTTTGAGCTTGGAATCTTTGGGCTTGATCTTGAGAGAAGAAACTCTCTTACAAAGTTCTTATAGTGGAAGCACTTGGGAAAGACTTGGATGAAAAGTCTTTCTTTGTATCTTGAATGTTTTACTTGAAGGTTCCAGGGTTCTTGATAGAGAAGAGGAACCTTAGGTGAGTTTTTAGATAATTTATAAATACTTGAATGTTTAGATAAATGATTTTGAGAGGAAAACTAGTTAGTTGAATGATATACTAAGTTAAAACACTAAAAATGACTTAGAATAGAGTTAAAAAAAACTTGGGCCACCGAATTTATTATGTGTTGAGAGATTAATCATTTGGAGTTGACTTAAGTAGAATCTTATATCAAAACTTATTGGTAAGGAAACTTTCAACTCAACTTTGTGCTAGGGATTCTAGTGACCTTAATTGATGTCTAAAACAATTTCCACACTAAAGAACTGACCTTAAAACCTAAGAACAATATAAGAATCACCCGATACAATATTATATGCATATTAAGAATGGTTCGGATCTTAGCTTAGAAATTTTTGGGGTGTTACAATATCTCCCCATTGGGATCATTTGTCCTCGGTGATGGATGAACTGAGCATGGTAGGGAATGACGTTACTCTTACTATCTTTTTGACTTCTGAACTTGTCTACTAACATAGGTGGAATAGATTCATAATAAGATTTTCAAACTGTGTATAGCACAAAAGTCACGAACAATATGGGTTTGAACGAAGTCACGCTCTATCTAAAGTTATTTGACAAGAAACAAGGGTATCTAGGCATGGAGTAAGAATAGGACTACTATGACTTAAGCAATACAATTGCTAGCTTTCAAGCCTAGAAATACCTCTAAACCATGCCCTCCTTTATGAATACCGCACCTCATTAGCTGCAACTCCTAAATCCTACAAGCGTTTATGACTACTCTTACAAAGGTCTAAGATAAACAACCTGCTCTTTTTGTGTTCAAGCCTAACTCTAAATCACAAGGTGCTAAACATGAGATGCATATACTAATCTAAACCACAAGATTCAGGTTTTATACCCCTATAGGAAATCTAATCCCAAGAATACTACTATTTACCACTGCATTCAACCAACCACAATTCTTAATAAAGAAACACCTAACGTATTATGCATTCATCCACATGTTATCAATACCATAATCAAGCCTAGAACTATAACCGCTCTATGGACTCCTACTGACCAATATTTCTAAGAATTTCTCATGTTCTTACTGTCTCTACCAGCTGAAATTCACGCATTACTACGACTAACTACTCTCATCTAACTATTACTCATAGTAAAACTTCATCTCATCATTCCCCCACTTTTATAACCTTAGATTGAATAAGCACACCACCACTACCAATATAAAAACATCAAACTATTCCTTCTATGATAACTCAACTACTATCATCAACAACATTATCAAAACTAAAAGGATCACTCAGGAGATTAGAGTGAAAGATCATAAGCACAGTTCATTCGAGAAATTTGAGATAAGAATATGAATGTCCTAACATTATGTTGCTAGCTATTAAGAGTAAATCATGAATTCGTGGGACTAAGCATACTATGAGACACGAGTGCTTATATGAATTAGTATGCACATGAGGATGATATCCGTAACTTTTTGGAGTAAGATTCAGATCAATGAACTAAAATCTTTGCCCCTCATTTTGGGAACTGAGCATAGATATAAATCTATCTTAAATGTATGAATGTAGGTCATGGACATGATTCTTACATTTAGAAACATCAATAGGATGTTGTAATGACATAACTTTGAGGAATGCTCTAGAGTATGAATGGATTGATATAACACTATAACTCTTTCTAAACACATCTAATTCTTAATATTTGACTTGGTTTCTCATCTTATCATCTCCCCCTTAGCTCTGAAGTTGATACTTTAAAGTTATGGATCTATTATATCTTTTCTCAACTAGTCTATTTTTTATTTACTCTAATACTTGGGAAATGCTAATCTCTTGGATACTGAACTCTCCATGTGCGAGTACTAAGATTCCTTTTAAGTCTTCTTTGAGAGATGCTTCTCTTAACCTCTTCCCGCTTCTATAGAAGTCTTTCTATAATTGTTACCCGCATTGGCTTATCAAACCACTTAATATAACTTTTAATAGTTTGACTTCATCTTCTAGGCTACTAACACCGTCCTTCTAAGTTCATATCTACCTAACTGGAGGAAACCTAAACTATATTTAAGAGGCTTATCATTGTCTATATATAATTCCTTCAACCAAACTTTTAAGGCTAATAAATAATGTGTTTATCAACCTACTCTACTCTGCATTGACAGCTCAAATATACTATCTAGGCATGCATGAAAAATCATAAACTTGATTAAAACCTCATTTGACTACATACAATCTCTAATACACCTCTTCATACACTTGTTAATATAATGATTTAGCCACCCTTTATTGCTCTCATCTATGGGTCACAATACCACTCTTGTACCACTCATATTCATTGCAAATCAACACCTCTGCTTCTCACCTGCTTTATGTCAAAACTTCTAGATCAGATCTCAAAACTAACATCATCACCCTCATATCGCCATCTTTTTTATCATCTCAAATTCAATCTTAGTGTCTAGTACTAAACACATATTTCAATATAATTGCCCGCATACTATACTAACTTACAACTACTAGATAAAATTAAGAAACACTCATCCACTAAGATCCTGTGACAAATAGTCAATCTTATTCTCCCAATTTACCTATTTACATATTGCCATCACATTTCCTTTCACAACTTAAGTACTATTTACCCATTCACTATACATCATTGCCTAATTAGTTATATAACCCTATAAGCATCATGGAGCTCTCCCTTCAAAATTATAAGCCTATCTAAGATCTATCACCTCATAAATACTTTGCTTTTATATTCTACACCTATACTTGGTCGTTACTAACACATTGACACATCACCATAAACTCATTTCTGATTCAAGGATGCCTAAACTCATCCTAACTAGTAAATATTTCTCTGCCTTCTATCTTGAAATCCACACAAAATTATTACTTCTTAGCCTATAGATAAGAGAAAACTCCACATTATTAATTACTTACCAGGTACGTGGCTACAACTACACGCTTTACTCAATAGTTATCCCCATCCCTTAGGTTACAACACTTCTAAATGTATAGTTCTAACTCTTGGTTGCTCTACTACTATTGGCTTATAATATCGCAAATCACACTACCTTTTGGGTGACAATACTACACAAGCATTCTAAAGCATAATTTCCTCATAAAGGGCATCACCTGAAACAAGGTTTAGAGAAGAGAATCTAAGAGCACATCTTTCTTTTGATGAATACATGAATTATATGAAGAAGGTGCATTCTTCCGACTAAATAAACTTAATGTACACTAGCGGACTTCTCTCTGGCTCTGTGCAATCTCTTAACTTTTTGAAGACCTTTTCTGAGAGTAATTCATTGATAAGGATCTGGACTTTATTATTTCAACCACCTTGAGTATAAGGGGTAGTAAAATGGATTTGAAAAATGCATTAGATTGAATAATTTCATTTTGACACGGTTCTATTGCACGATTTAGAGTAAGAAAGAAAGAGAAATTTTTCTTAAATGTTTGTAGTCCCTTATTTATAGAAGTGGGGCCCATAAACATAAATAAGATCCTATTGACATGACTTCACAGACACCCTAGGATATTTGAACTTAGCTTTGATACCAAGGTTGTCACATTTCGAGCCTACACTCTGGATGTACCCGACACTCCAAAACCATTGTTGATCCCCAAGACCCTTGGTCTGGCTGAGTACTTAGCAAAAGACTAACTCAAGCATATTTAAGTTTTAAAACAACATTTTAAATTAAAAATTCTCAAAACTTCTCAAACTATCTCAAAATAGTATACTCAAAACTGTCTGAAAATACTCTAGAAACAATAATAGTTTGCCAAAATAGTTCAAAGCTAATACTGAAAGAAACTCAACTCTAACTATCTATGAATCCTCTATAGTTCAACATGGATGTCGGGATAAGATCCACGATACCTGAAAACTACTAATCTGAAATACAAGAGTGGAGTCCTCCAGAATGCAATGAAGGATCACCAAAGCTAACATGAAGTGCAAAGTGATCTTAATGGAGCACCTGTTGATGATCCTGCACACCTATATCTGCATCATGAAAATATATATTTCGAATGAAATCATTACATTGAATGTATGAGTATGTAATATATAACCGAGGAAACTTAATGTCTAAATTGAAGAATATGAAGCAAGATACTCAACTGAATGTAATGAAATAAAAGAGTGTAATCATTTAAACTTAAAAAATATTGAATCATCTCTGAACTCAACATATTAAGTGATATGATAAAAATACACTTTTAAATCTATCTGGGAGATTCTCTAACCGTCAACTATCACTATGAGCAATGTGATGATAAATGGTTTTGCCCATACTGCCGGAACTATCTTATACCTAGTCGAGATATAAAATATCTCAATTAAGTGGATCCACTAAAGCTCTACTTGAAAGCAATAAGGAGTCGTCAAAAAGTAACGATCCTTTACTCATGTTGGCTACATGGTTTATGAGGAATGTGAGTTGTCTGAACTCATCCCCTACTAGTACTCAATACTACTCTCATAAAATTTCTACTCAAAAATTTATAAAACATACTCTTTCTCGATTTGAGGTAATTACTCAAAATATCCTCTTAAAAAAGGTAACTGCTCTGAAATATCTCTGAACTCATTAACTCATTTAGAAATAAAATTCTCTTTTCTCAAAGTAAAAAGTGATACCATTGAGAATACTTAGTTCCCTTATACTCTTACTCAATTTATATTTGAAAACTTTTTCTCAAAACTCATGTTTTACTCTCCTCATAAATCAATTTAAAGACAAAACATTTATTTTGAAAAGATTCTCAAATTTAACTCAATAGTAGGGTTCATGCTGAAATATGGACATGAACAAATAACATCAAGGATGTCAATACAATGATAAATGACTTAATACTCAGGAATTAAGAAATCATAACTCAACAATATAACTTGTCTCAAGAATACTCTAAATCAAGGATAAAACCCTAGATTACTCTTTTAATGAATTTAGACATATGTAAGGATTCAAGACGAACTAGTCCAATACTATGATAGACTTACATACTTGATTGTGAAGCTATTATACTGAAACCTTTGGTGGATACTTCATTTATCTTGAGTTTGAGGAAGAACATTCGCTAGCTAACTAGGATGAAATCTTTGAGCTTAGAATCTTGGGGCTTGATCATGAGAGAATAAACTCTTTTATGAAGTTCTTAGAGTGGAAGAACTTGGAAAAACCTTGGCTGGAAAGTTCCTTTTTGTATCTTGAATTTTTGACTTGAAGGTTTGAGGGTTCTTGATGGAGAAAAGAACCCTAGGTGCGTTTTAAGAGAATTTCTAAATACTTGAATGTTTAGATAGATGATTTTGAGAGGAAAATTAGTCATTTGAATGATATACTAAGTTAAAACACTCAAACACGACTTAGAATAGGGTTAAAAATTTGGGAAAATGACTAAAATAATCTAAAATATGTGCAGGAATTTGCTGAAAATAAGTGTAGCATGCCTGCACGAAAGGCTCTATGGTTCGTGGAACATTCTATTGTCCGTAATTGCTATCCGGAGAACTTTGACTGCCTTACAAGGCTTTACTAAAACATGCATTACTTTTTATCCAAACTCAAAATAACTTTAATTTGATAAGTCATGGGTGACTTAATTCATTATTTTCTGAGAGATTGATCTACCGTGAGTTTACATTATTTTTGATACGTTTCACTTAGAGTTTGTGTGTGTCTTGGGCCATTTCGTTATTAGAAATAATGTTTTGTATGTAATTCTTTCAGGAAATAGGCTTGGATATGGTTGATGAAGATGCGAGCTGAAAAGTACTGAAGTAACCACCAACGGACCATAGGTTCAACGACTGGCAGTGGATGGGCAGTCGTAGGTCCTGGTCTAAAAGTTGAGTTTCAGAACTCAAAACCATGGAGTGCAAGAACAGACCGTAGTCCAATCCACGGACCGTAGTTGATGCATCATAGGTGGAAGATCAAGGAAGTCTGACCAAGTATGGAACCACGGAGCGAACGACTTACCATAGGTCGACCCACGGGCCGTCCTGCACATCCGTCGATTGAAGATCAGAAAGTTGAGAGTTCCAGTACCTGATAATTTTTCTAAGTGTTGAGCCATGGAAGGGGATCTACGGACCGTAGGTCGACCCACGGTCCATAGGTCAAGGTGTCAACATAAACCGTGTTTCAGCAGTTTATTTCCTTATTTTGTTTTTTATAAATAGGAGTTGTAATCCTCGTTTTTGGGGGTTAGACATTATTGTATACTTCTTGTTTTTGGTCTTTTGGGAATTAATTTTGCAAGCACATAGCAATTTAATTTCCGGAATTCGTTTGATACAATTTTCTCTTTGAATTTCAATTCAAGATTTGGGTTTTCATCTATTCTCATTGTAAGTTCATGTATTCTTTTAACCTAATTATGAATTGTCAATCATCAAGCATGAGTAGCTAAATCCAAAACTAGGGTTGTGGGAACCATGAACAATTAACAAAGTATAAATAATAATTAAGTAATTCTTGAATAGTGTTTATGCATGTATTGTTAATCCTTTTGTTTAGAAGTGTTTTAACGGTGCGCAACGTTAGAACTCGCCTCGTTCCTATTTGCCGAACCAAGGAGGTAGTGAATGAGAAAAGGATTAAACAACAGAGATTTAGTGGATGCTATCTAATAGGTTAATATCAGTTGGCGTGAGGGTGAAAACTAAATCATACATTGATGTGATGACTAATCTGAGGTAAAAGGTAAGGGTTAGTAAAGCATACACCCGTAGCCGGACCAAGGTGCATGGTGAAATTCCCTATTTGGAGGACCAAGCACTTAGGGATACCCAACTTACCAACTTTATTTATTAAACACTAGGAAATGATTACTATTATTAGGATTACTGCATTAAGGACTTATGGGGAACACATATGCCCTAGTTTCCATCTCATATTGATAAACCAAAATCTAAATTTTGTTTACTTGTTACTTAAGCATTCAAATTTGTTACCTACTTACAAAATCCCCTCTGTTTACTTTTCTCAGAAATAATTTGACTAAAAAGATATAATTGTTAGTTAAGTTGAAGTCTAAACCATATTTCTTGTGGGATCGACCGCAACCTACAAGTTGTGTTCTTTATTTGACAACGATCGCTTATACTTCTTTAGGGAGGTGTAATTTGAGCGTATCAAAGATATTTTCGTTTAAAGTTGACCTAACTAGAATCTTATATCAAAACTTAACCTATAAGGGAACTTTCAACTCAACTGTGTACTAGGGGATTCTAGACACCTAATTTCATATCCAAAATCATTTTCACACTAAAAAATTGACCTTGACACTTAAGAAAATTTTAAGAATTATCCAATACAAGAACAAACTCCACCCTAGGATAAAAACTATCAATTTAAGGCACAAGAATCGAAGTAACAAGCTGGAAAATAAATTACTTAACTTTACGAAGATTCCAGATGAAAACGGTGGAAATTACCTTTGGTCACCTTTGCACTTCCCCAAAATATTCTTGCATAATAATGAGCGGATTTGAGGAATTTTCTCCATTTACAATGACTTACCACATCATAGTGGGGGCGGATCCCTCTTTAGAGACGCCCCATAGCGAAAACGCCCGCTATTTGTGTTGGAATCCTCCCTCTCCATTCTCCCCAAGCTTGGACCATCCTAAGAGGATTTTTTGAGTAGCCCTCGTCTCTTTTCCAACTGGAGAGGAGAAGCCAACTTATAAAATCTGTATTTGCAAGGTTTTAGTCTCGTTAGCCCCGCTTTAACAGCCCAACAACCACAACACTGAGTGGTAAAATTCCCACTATGGTGGGGTGACATAATCCCGAATCAAATTCCAAGTTTTGACATTTTCATGGTGTGACCCCCAATTAATTTGACTGCGTATTTCAAAAAAATTTAGGTTGCCATAACGAGATGCCTGTTGAATAATGATAGAACAAGTCATTACAATCATTTTCCTATAAGAAAAAGAACTAGCCAAATATGAAGACTTTGTGCTTTCCTTTTAGTAACAAGAAAACCCAAATATGATAAGAAAACCTAATTATGATAAGAAATTAGGGCTAACACCCAACTGTTTGTACCTATTGAACACTCTATTTCCACTAAAAACTTTGGTGGAAACTTCATTAACTTTGAGGAAAAACATTAGCTTTCTTGGAGGAAATCTTTGTGCTTGGAATCTTGAGGCTTGATCTTGAAAGAATAAACTCTTTTATGAAGTTCTTAGAGTGGAAGAATTTGGGAAAACCTTGGATGGAAAGTCTCTCTTTGTATCTTGAATTTTTGACTTGAAGGTTTGACGGTTCTTGATGGAGAAGAGGAACCCTAGGTGAGTTTTAAGAAATCTATAAATACTTGAATGTTTAGATAGATGAATTTGAGAGGAAAACTAGTTAGTTGAATGATCTACTAAGTTAATATACTCAAAAACAACTTAGAATAGGATAAAAAGCTTGGAAAAGGACTAAAAACAACCCTAGAACGCATGCAGGAAGCTGCTGGAGAAAATGTGTAGCATGTTGCTTCCAATTGCACACGCAAGTGTACGTGATCGCGCAAGTAATATAGATTCTTTAAGAAACGAGTTATCGTTCCCAAGGGACTTGTCAATTAACTATTTACTAAATTATACTAGTCTAATTATTTATTCAAGAGAGCCAAAGAAGAAGAATGCAAGAAAAAATAATAAAATTACTTACAATAGTTGGAAAATCCCAGGGCTGCAGCATGTATTGAATCTCATGTATCATATTATAGGCTTAGAACTAATTTTAGTTGTCAAGTTACTAGTTTATAGGGTTAATTGTATGAGTCGGGCTACACACCTCTAGTCGCCTACTCCAGTTAGCTATCTAACTACATCGTTGAACGGGGATAAATAGACTAACTGACGAGCATTTATATTTCATCCTATTTCGTAACCAAGCAAGTTGTTCGTCTGGGCGTCACTCCTAAACACAAATCACCTCAATCTAATGGGTCGATCGAGTTTTCTATATTCTCTAGTCTATCCAATCTCTCCTCTCTCGATTTTAAGATTAGACAAATAAATTTATCTTATGGTGCGCAAGCATAAAATACTAAAACAAGAATATAGAAGTAACTTATAATGACAACCAAGAATTAATTCAAAAACCTTAAATATTCAACATTTAATTCGTAGCTACAGCCCCAGAACAAGAGCTTTAGCTACTAATGTCTAAGTAAACAAGAAGAAGAAAAGAACCCTAAAAAGTATTGATGACTTTCTCTTCAAAAGTGTCTCCTCATTGATCTCCCTCTATCGTTCATTGTTCTTTATAATTATTTTAGGGAAAATGCATAAGTACCCCCCAGCTTATGCCCGAAATCCCAGAGACACACCTAACCTTTACTAAGGTCCTATTACCCCCTCGAACTTAATTTATCTATAATATTCTACCCCTTTTCAGCCTACGTGGCACTATCCTTGAAAAAAATGTCAACATGCGCTGGGCCCACAAGATAGTGCCACGTAGGCCAAAAAGGGGTAAAATATTACATATAAAATAAGTTTGGGGGGGTAATAGGACCTTAGTAAAGGTCAGGTGTGTCTCTGGGATTTCGGATATAGGCTGGGGGTACTTATGCATTTTTCCTTATTTTTATGGACTATTTATAGGGATAAGAAACCCTAAATAAAATAATTGAGTCCAAAACAAATTAGGAATCCAAAATCCAAACAGAATTGAATTCCTACATTTTACGCGTGAACAATAACCACCTTAGACTTCCACCGCTTTCAATAGTTGGAGATGCCTTCAATGACTGCCGCGTGGCAGCATATTCTTTTCAATTTGAACACTGCAACTTTATATTTTATATAATATTATATTAAATTTAATCCATTAAGTTGTCTGCTTGATTTCCTTCTTCAACCTTCCATCTTTAATTCGTTTTAGCTCCAAACTTCTTCAACTTTACGTCAATTTACTCCTACAAATAAAATATACTATTTAGCACAATTTATAAAATTAATGCTCAAAAAGGACAAATATAAATAATAAATGTGAGGCAAATAATGATTAAAATATATATTTTTGGCCTCACATCATAGCAAGCCTTCACGGAAGGCTCCATAGTTCATGGAACATTCCACTGTCCGTAGTTGCTATCAGCAGAACTTTGATTGCCTGACAAGGCTTCACTAAAACGGGCATAACATTTTATTTCGAACTTGAAATGGGACAAACTTGGTGGAGTTGGAAAGATGACTCATAGAAATTTAACTTGATAGGTCATGGGCCACCTAATTCATTATGTTCTGAGAGATATTATTGTTTGAAGTTGACCTAAGTAGAATCTTATATCAAAACTTAATCGGTAAGAAAAATTTTCAACTCAACTTTGTCCTAGAGAATTCTAGTGACCTTAACAAATCATTTGACACAAGCCCAAACTCTCCCCTAGGATAACAACTATCGATTCTAAGGCACAAGAATCAAAGTAACAAGCTGGGAAATAAATTACTCATATTGAGGAAGATTCCTGTAATGACCCTCTTGGTCATTTTTGTGTTTTGCCTTCTGTGTGTCGTTTAGAGCGTTCCTATAGCGACCCCAAGTCATTTACGACTTGCTGGGACTGACAGTTCGGTCACCTGGTCGTTCGTTTGGTCTTGGTGTGAGTTTTTGTGTTTTGGAGCTTTTGAACCTTGAACGATCATTTTCGATCAAAAGTTCA